>NC_055967.1:6658954-6828954 GCF_018492685.1 Alosa sapidissima | reverse complement strand
GTGCATTGTGGGTAATGACAGGGTCACAGAAGCTCATCCAGCATCCAGCCAGAATGTAAACTATAGACACTGCTGCCCTGGTGTAAAACAGCGTGACTGGGTGAGACCAGACTACTACTGTGAGACAACTGTGTGGCTGCTGCTCCGCTGAAGTGCTGAAAGGTGTTAGAGGCTACGGGGAATCTGAGTAGTCTGTAAGTCTTTCCTATCTCACAGAGATTTACACATTTATCACAGATTTTGTTGGTTTGTGCTACTGTATATGCATCAACTAAGGCAGGCAAAACATTATAGGTTTTAATACAAACATCTCCATTTTTTAAGGCATCTGTCTATTTCTATGTCGTGTCATTATAAAGTAACTTTAATAAGCTGCATCTCATCCACTCACTGATCCACCTACAAAACGGAGTCTGTGCTCTGCCTGGTCCTGCTGTGGTAGGTGTTCAGCTCAAAGCACACTGAGTCTTATCTATGGGAAAATGTACATAACAATTTCCAATTTTCCAGCTTGTGACTATCAGGCCTTGGGCTGCACGATTAGGGGAGAGTGTGTGTATGTCCTGGTCTGATTAATATTTTTCTAAAACATATTGGAATTTGATTTGTGATATAATTTTTGAGTCAAGGTTTCCAAATTCCGCTTTAACTTGGGACACTTCTGACCGGTGAGCTTTACTGTCTGTCACTTAAGGAGGATGACAAGAATAAAAACAATTATAGATGTAACAAGATGAACCACTGGGGCAGAGTTGCGAGCTGCACGATTAATTGCAGCTTTTGCAACTACCTGATTGCATAATTCAAATTGCAAAAAAGAAATTAAACCAAACCAAAATAATTCAGGATATAAAATCCTGCAGGCCATGAGGGCCATTAGAAAAAACAGAGATAACTGAAAACAAATTTCAGTATAATAATAGATCACAATTCCATTTTATGTTGTAAAATTTGGCTTTGGATGGCAGATACTACATTTTGCACCTTTACTGTATGGACCCCTGTCTGAAGGCATGAGCATGCTGTGTCTCTCTGCCTACCTGGAACATGGGGTAGGTGAGGAAAGTCTCCAGGGTGCGCTCCTCACAGTCCGGCTTGGCCTCGTACTGCTTGAGCAGCTTGTCGAAGTCACGGTTCTGCTTGCAGTGAGCCAGAATCTGCAGGCTGTACTGGTGGTTGCGCACAAATTCCTGGTAGATGTTCAGCATGGGCAGCAGGATGTCAAAAAGGTCAGCTGTAGGGTAAGGGGAAGGGAGGAAAGGGGGAGGAGAAGTGAAATACCTGGCAGGTAAAAGCCATCACATCACTGTCTGTTATAAGCACAGAGACCCTCACTTTCCATCAAGATGAAACTACAAAGCCTAGTCTAAACAGCACGTCTTTCAGATAGAAAGTCCAGGCCTACATGTAGCACATATTGGAAGATAGTGAAAAGGAACTTACCCAAGACTAATGTTGGCCAGCTTGCTATCCTCGCCTTCAATCCTTGGTAAAAGATCTGATGGAGAAACATGATGGTCTCACTGTTGGAAATGGGGGAAAGTAAACATATTTCAATATTAATATAATTTATAGTTTAAAACATTCAAAAATGACCTAGACCTCTGTGTTGCCCAAATATCCACCGAAGTTAGCATGCTGATCAACTAGCCTTGGACCATACTGTCTCATAACACCACTTTGGATCTCAACATTGACTGCACTGAATACATGCAAGTCATTGTTTTGCCTTTAAGATCACTCAAATCCTACACATTGCCCCTTTAGTCATGAATGGAGACTCAGAGAGGCAGTCAATGAATCAGCACTATTTCCTGCATGGTCCTCATGCATAAACACCATTTATAAATAACAGGTAGCTTCCTGGTAACCTACACCTGTAATATTGTGATACACTCTGATATGTTCTGCTTTTCCATGCTCTCTGAGCTCTAGGGGTTCTTAAGTGGAGGAGGGAAAACCCTTAGGGACCTATAATGGTACTTGGAGACCAGGGCTATGGAGAGGGGGCAGAGGATTGGGGGGGGGGGGGGGGGGGGTCAGGATGGTGCTTGCAAGAACATCATGAAAAGGTCAGGATTTAAACAGAATCTCCAGGGGACACCGCAGACAGCACTTCTGCTGTCGGGGTCCTGTGCCGCAAAGAACCCTGGGATTAACCTACTGCTGGCGCCCACTTTCACACCACCCACCCACCTGTTGAGGAAAATGCTACTGACGTCGTCGTGGGTGATGGGCGGCTTCTTGGAGCTGGCGGCCATGCGCAGCGGCCGCAGGAAGTTGTTGACCAGGATGTGCAGCTGCTGGACGTACTCAGCCTCGGCCTCCAGCATGCTGAACACCACCTGGTTCCGCTTCCTCATGCTCTCAGCGTGCGGCGAGCGGATGTAGTCTTGGATGATGGTCTTCCACTTCCTCCGGCACATCCAGCCACGCAGAAAACTCTGAACCTACAGGGTTGTGGGACAGGTTTTTTTTATTATTTATGTTTTTTTACTTATTTTATCCATGTAAGCATATTAGAGATCTGGCATATTTCATTTGGAATTATTTTTTAATATCAGACATGTAATCTGATGATTGTACTGTATGTGTGTATGTTTATGCGATTTGAGAGTCTGCAGTCTTTATTCAGAATGACTAATATCTAAAACAACACAAAATAATTTGATCTTTGAAGACTGATATACCGGTAGTTGTGTTTTTGAGAATGTTAAAATGAAAGGGAATCAATGAGGCTAAAACATGCTTTATCATAGTGGAAGCAATCAGGGAGTCTCTACATGTTGCAGATATGGGTACTCGTCTTACTTTCTTGATCTTCTTGATTTCAGAGTCATCCTCACTGGGTGTGCCAGTTTGTGTGGGGTTTGTCTGGATCTTCTCATTGTCTTTCAGGAGCCCAGAAATCTGCAAGAAGAAAAAAACTCCACTGCAATCCACAAACTATAAAGTAAGAGAAGTCACAGAAGAATTAAGGAGGACGAAAGTGCTCAACACTTCAGCGCCCAGTTGACTCCCTCCCAGAGTGTGGACAGAGGAACTGGGTCAGTTGACTCCCTCCCAGAGTGTGGACAGAGTGACTGGGTCAGTTCAAAGCAGCACCAATCAATGACATGTGGTGGGGAAAAAATAGGGCCCCTTATTTATTCCATTGGCTGACATCTCGGCACAGACTGTAATTTCCGATGCTTGTTAGCAATTCAAACCACCCCATGTAGCCCTGCTTGGCTGGCCGTGAAATGTGTGTGTGTGTGTGTGTGTGTGGGGGGGGGGGGGGGTGCTGGAGAGGTGGCAGGCATGGGTGACACAAAAGGAGCCTGAAGCCTTGCCCTGTAGCTTGAAGGTAAGTGTCCCCCATTTACTTTGTGAGCCTGAAAGAGTTTATTATCCTTGTTTGTGAAGAGGGATGCAACCACTCATAATAGAAGACCCTTCATGCATATTCAGCAAAGCATTTCATTTGCAGGCCCACATTTGCACATTAAAGTGAAATGACTATTTGATCTGGTTGATGAAGAATACATTTAGGGGGGTTGGGGGGGCTCTTCTTGAGGGGTGTTTTATTAGCACCAATGCAAAATGGAGCCCAGTGACAGTGAGACAGCCGCTCACTAACTAAGTGGTCCAGGCACCTCTACCCTCGGCCATTTAGTCCCCCCTGGAAGAAGTGAAGCATCCATGGACCCGTTCCAGTTACGGCCTAACTATATTAAACTGTAATCACTTGCCAGCCAAACAAACACACACACATACACACACACACACACACACACACACATATGCACACACACGCACATGCACACAAATACACACACAAAGACACACACACACACACACACACACACACACACACACACACACACACAGACAAGCAACAACAGCATTAAAATATCTGCTTGCTGGCACGTTTAACAGTCCCACAGATGTATATCAGGCATTCTGTGTTGGTCGGCACGATTTCACAATCACAATTTACAGACATGTTGCCCAGCATTCGAAAATGAGCTTAATTTAATATAAGACATACTGTAACAAGCCCCTATTGTGGCATTCAGAATGACATTGCATATTACCTCAGATTTTAAGCGTTCAATCTCAATTTCCCCATCCTCTATCTGTTGTCGAAGTTGCTTAGCAACCGTTTTCTCTGTCTCCACGATTTGGAGTAGATGAAGATACTTCTGCATGAGGGTCTCATGCTCTGTGGCCAGGTTCCTGTAACTGTACAAAACACACACACACACACACACACACACATACACAGAAGCATATCAGTGAGGAAATGTAAACATGTAAACATATACACACACAAACACACACACACACACACACACACACACACACCGCTGGCTTCTCAACAGGGGGGAAAAGCAATATAGCTTTTTTTACAGTAACACATGAATGTGGGCACACACATCACAGATACAGAAATATATGCAAAACACACACACACACACACACACACATTCCAACACACTGTCATCTCACAATTACAGTAAAGGGAGGTGGTATAGCTCTGCTTATCTCTAAGAGGCAAACCCAGACGCCTCCATGTGCACGCCACAGATTTAGCAAGGCTTGGGGGCACACTCTGCAGCTCACACAGCTAAAACAGACCTGCAGTCTACTGACACACACACACACACACACACACACACAAAAACAGACACACACACACACACACACACACACGCACACACACACAAACACAAACACACACACACACAGACACGCGCAAACACACACAGCCCAGAGATGCACCCCAAATCACTTTCTCGCTCTGCTTTCATCACCTCCACACACACTGCACGCAGGAGAGCGCATCTGACTCATACACAAACACAATTTTACTCTCTGTCATTAAGACTCAGCATATTGATTTTCCCGCTGCTAGTACAACCATAAAGTTGATCATGTTTGTGTATGGAAATCAGTGACCGTGTGTAAAAAGGAGCCAACTCAGAAATAAATCTATCATAAATCTATCTGTGATCTCACTGTTGAATGTCACTTTAACAGGATATCATTATCAGTTTTACATTTACCAGATGCCTATTGCTTTAATGGATTGGGTGCAAAATGTTTTGTATATAAATCCTATAGAGGTTGAATCATAATTCTTGTGAATAATCAGAGTGCCACCATAATCCCTACAATATCGAAAATCCTCACATCCTGAAAAGCAATGTCCATACAGTAGCACATCTAAGCAGGAACACACAACAGCCAAAGCCACGCAGCTCTCTTCAGTGTTGAAGAGTGCGCACAAGTGAGCTGAGGAAGTCCTGTACCGTAACGCGGAAGGCTTCCTGCGTGAGCCGCGGGCTAATTATAAGTAATGAGATGTACATTTTGTCCCCCAAGCAAACATGGCTCTTGTGAAAAGCAAGCGCTGTGTGTGTGAGCGTGGCATCGCCACAGCACATTGCATTTCTAACAGAGCATGATTAGGGCTCCATCGACACACAAAAAACCCAGAGCTCTGGCAGTGTGCATGAACGTGCTGATTGACATCCTTCTGATGCTTACATTTCATTAGCACATATGTCATCTCTTCCCCAATCCCTTTCCTTCCCTCCACCTCTCATGCCTCTCTCTCTTTTTCTCTCATATTAAGGAATATAAGAGATTGGTTCGAAAACGCTACATCACCATTTTTAAAAACATTAAAAAGTCATGTCATTTAATTGTGTATTTCAGGAAATTGCAATTGTATTGTTTTGATTGAGTAAAGATAAATCAAACAACAATACCTAATTACAGTGTTACTGAAATTACTTGGAAAACAAAATGTAAAAAAATGATTTAGGAAAATTCTTTAAAATGGAGAATATAGCATTTTGGAACCAAACTCTTCATATCAATACACGTGTGTATTGGAGTATCACAATATCTTTTGCACTCACTCCTCATCTCATCCCTTCCTTGATCTCTTTCTCTCTCTTTTATGTATAATGTCCCTTTGGAAGTATCAATTCAGTTGAGTACTGCATTATCACAATATGTTTTGTGATACTCTATTGATTTATACACACTTGAGGCAGACAGTGGTCCATTTGAGTTTAAACCCCTGAACCACATAGCAGCATTGTAATCTCGCCTCAGCCATTGGACTTCCACTCCAACGTAACAAGCAGTGCTATGATGCAACAGGGATACTATGGAGACTGTGATAACATAATGCAGATCGTACTGTTCTGATAGCACTGTTCTGATCCAGAGTCTATGCTCAACTCAACAGCACTGGATTACACTTTGAAGCAGGGGTGGGGTGGGGGAGACTTGACATGTGTTGTTGCTGTTGCTATCGCTGGAGCTTACCTGGCATGTGCTATTGCTGCCACCCATTCGTCGCAGTCCTTCACGTCCTCGGAGCGGAGCTCCAGGGCCTTCTGGTTCTCATGGTTGAAGCTGACCGTGAAATAGTACTGCAACACGCAAGAAACAAACCAAACAGAACAGAATGGGATGGAGATTAACTGACACAAAAGATCTGTGCCGGATGAGCACGTTCTCACAGACTCACTAGAAAGAATGGCTATTTACTGACTATGAAATCTATTAAACATAGAGGTTACAATGCAACACAAACAAAGTACATAGATATAAAAAAAGATTAATTTATACATTTATAGTACATATGTTCAGTCTACAATTTTATGTTCAGTCTACAATTTACAGAAGTACCGGCAGCAATCCTAGTTATTCCTAAAGTGAAAAACCATGTAAGAATACACTGGATGTCTTTCATGGTGTTATGATCAGACCATAGTTTGTTCATGACTCTACTGTTCAGGTTATTCCAGCATCTCATTTGAAGTGACAAACCTAGCTATTATTCATGATATATGATGCTAGCTCTACAGAGAGATCACATGTACTGCAAAGAAACACCACACAAATCTTACAAACAATGTGGAACAGCTTGAGCTATAAAAGGCGCGCATCGAAAGGCAACCAGGTCTGAGGCTCTAGAGGGAGATGTAGTTAAACCGTCATGCCATAAAACTCTCTCTCTGTCTGCACCTAAAAAGGGCACAAAACCACCGAGAAACAGAGAGCTAAACCATATTTTGAGCTGATGGGTGACTTCAAGTGGAGGTGAAAACTGCCACAGAGAAGCTGGGATACTACATACAGCAACCAACACCACCATCACCGCCACCATCACCAACACAGCCCCTACCACCACCAACACCAACATCACAGCCCCCTACCATCATCACCACCATCACAGCCCCCTGCCAACACCAACACCACCACTATCACAGCCTTCTACCACCACCATCATCACCACCGGGCCAGTCCATCACCTAAATCGATGGGCTTGGCTGCAGAAGCCACAGCAGTGCCTTCTCCCTGGGGAGCGGCCATAAAACATGTAAGCCAAGGCATGAAACATTACATAACAGTACGCTACCTGTTACCTAGCAACTCCTCTCTGCATTAGTGAATATACTCTCTCTCTCTCTATGTGTGTGTGTGTGTGTGTGTGTGACTGTGTGTGTGGACCCTCCCATCTCTCTCCCAGCTAGGCAGGCATTCTTGGCTCTGAATTCCCGACAACCTCCATTTTTAATACATGGGGATCTTATTAGCTTCACGCTAAGAGATCCTTGTGAGCACAAACATGTAGGCACCCCCATTATGTCACAGAGATCTGCATGAGTGCTCATCCCCAAGAAAAACCCAACATACACAATCAGTAGGTACAAAGAAAAATGTCCAGTTCCATCCAAAATGAGTCTGACTGACAAAACAAAAGTGAGTATTTGAGCTCTATTCTAGTTCTGTTGTTTCAACCAGTAAAAACAACAGTTAAGGTAAAGGGTATTTTTAGCAGACACGTTTATCCATATTTAGCAGAAGAGTTTAGTGACAGAGACTGACATCATTCAGGACTCAAACCAGGGCTGACAATGGTCTAGACAGAGGGCAGTTTATGCACGCTGAACTGAAAACACTCTAATTTCACTTTTCACAAAAATGGGACTGTCTGTCAACATGACATAAACCTGCCATTCAGTCTCCATACAGCATGAAGGTATTGAGTGAGTCAGGGCTCTAGCGTTTCCCAGTAATCCCTCTGGCCAAACAAGAGCACTCTCTCAGGTGCTTAAAGCCCAATCCTTTGGCGCAGAGGAAAAGAGGGCTGTAAACCAAAGGGGAGACTTATTTTATCCTGTTGTAACCGATGGGACCTCCACTCCAGTCAAGTGGGACATCATGCACCTGACGTAGCCTACCCCACCCTCAATTTAATTGACTTATCCCTCCTCCCCTGATTGACATGGCTGACTGGTTATACAGAGATGTGGGTCTCCTCTCTGCTCCAAGAATGAAAAGAAAAGAGACCAAACACTCAACACTCTTTTTCCACATCTGACTAAGACTCTGGCAAACAATGCTGAGATCTATTGGGACAAAATACACCCACATATTCGCTTTATGTTCACTAGTTTTGTGTTCCCGGTCAAAAATGACCGCTGCATTATGACTATAAATCCATAGTAATACATTATCATCTAATGTTGTGACAGACCTTTGTATCAACTTATGTTCTATTGGAAGGGGGAGATTCTATTGGGGAAAGGTTCCAGTGGGGGCTGGCCATAGAAGCAAAGAGGGGGAGTGAAGGTGGGGGGTGGGGTTGTGTGAATGTTTGAATGTACAGAAGCACAGATACAGTCCATCTGATCAACAGGTATGTTCCTGGACTGACCATTTTCTCACCCATTCATTTCGAATGGCCGGTCATTTTTGAACACAATGGGAGTTCTAAAGTTAAATAAAACACCCAAATTGTTATAAAAATGATCAAAATTTGCTTTGTGTGTTCAGATGCCCTTTGTTAACAAAGGCATGGAGCCTTGTGATAGTCAGAATAAATTAACAACTTTTTTGAGAGGAAAGAATGATCAATCGGACAAATTTGACTGCAAACACAACAGGAGGGTTAATGTGTTTGCAATGTTGAACAAATCAAGTGTGCTGATAGTGCGGACTAGTTAATGGTCTCATTGGGACTCAGAGCAAGCCAAAGAGCCAAAGAGCAAGCAGGCTAAGGAATGCTGGCTGCTCTCAAACTGAGTGGCCTCTCGGAAAATCGTCTACTGTGTCGGCATGGTCAATAACGGCAGCAATGCGACCCTTCGCTGTGTAGACAGAGCAAACACTGTTTAAACCCTGGTGAAGGTCAGAGCATAAAGAGCAAGAAATATGTCTGGTGCATGAATGACAGTCACAGAACTATTACATAACTGTCATATCACATAGTGGCGTAACCGTCAGGTCCTTCACAAACTGTCAATAAATACTGCTTAATTGGCCAAAAGAACATTTCCATAGCTTTTGCTGATTTTGCTGGTGCGGTGAAATAGATTATGACAATCCCACTAGAAAAAAATCCCACATTCAGCTGGTTGCCTCAGTACTGTTTCAAGATATTGTCAATGTATCCCAGCAGTGTCACTCCAAACACCACAAGTGCACAGTCCTGGTATTTTAAATTCACTACAAGTTTGCAGTGACGTGAGTAAACCAGACAGTTGTTTGATATCACACATAACAAAATATCATTAAGACCTTAGGGGCCTTTCCTTATCTGCAAGGTTCCTGCCCCAAATTTGTGAAATCATGAGACAACCATTTTATCTCAATATGTGTGAGACAGTTTTAAACAATCTGGTACACAAAGAGTTCATTGTTGTCATTCATCTCGACAGACAACCTCAACCAAACGCTCAACGCTCCATAGCCTGACGTTGCCATTCTGGCTGGCTTCCAGGCTCCATGCAAACAGCAGCACTCTACATGGCCATCCCTTTAGGCTAGTAATCCCAGGCTGCTCTGCGTTCAGTGGCAGGGCCACAGAGTGGGGTTAGACGATCCATCCACTGACTGACAAAGTTACCAAGATTACGCTGTGGTGTAGAGGCTTGTGCCTCCTTCTCGCATAAATCAAGCCCAATAAATACAGCAGATAGATAAATAAATAAGTAAAACAACTCCAGTCCAGGGATCTACAATGGCAGCAGCACTAGTGACTGAAAACACAGCCTAACAGCCTAATCTCAGTGTTGCAGATGCTTGTCCCTCGGCACCCATCTTGGCACTCCTCCTCACCTCTCATGGCAGGGGCAGATATCCATCCACCTTTTTGTGTTCATTAGCCCATCACTCTCTCAGTGAAAAACCCTATTCATGCTCACTGGGCTGCATGTGCATCATTGCTTGTTTTTGTCTTCCTTTAAGAGAGAGTGCAGAATGGCTTATTTCAGAAGCCTATTTAAAACACTTAGTGTGTGTGTGTGTGTGGTGATGGTGGTTTGTGTGCGTTTGGGGGAGTGACCTGTCTCATGGTTTATGCAGGCTGCTGAGTCATGCTTCAAACACTTTTGTATTGATTCATTTATTTCTTCATGACCACAAATGAAAGGCCACACGAGTTGCTCGGTGCCAGAGAGGAGGGGCCTTTGATGCTGAGCTGTTGATCCAGCTGATTTAAAATCACCCCTCATTACTTTCACCAGCTATTCATTACTTTAGTGCCGTGGCACAAAAGTGGTCAAATATCACAATTAGATGATGGATATTGCCACACATAGACAAGAGGGGGGGGGGACAAAACAAAGAAAACTAAGTAGCAGTTCCTGTAACACCTCTAAAAGACCATATGAAAACAGCTGTAAGCACACAGACTCCTCCAAACAGAACAGAATAAGCAAATGAATGGCGATTTGAACTAAGTCAACTCATATACCCAGTCAAGTGAACTGCTGGTTAAAGAGAAGAAATTAGACTCCTGTTTCAGTGTCCACCAGGTCCTATCACACAGTAAACACCTCTAAGAAACTGTCTCTGGATGAAGAACAACGGATGTCCAGTCCCTAAATGACATTCCCCTCTCTACGTTATTTGAGCCACGAATTTCTGGGAACACTGCCAGTTTATTCTATAAATTTATGCCACACAACTTTTTGTGCAAGCCATGGTTCTTTCCAAACTGGACTATTGCAATGCATTGTTAGCTGGCCTACCTGCTTGTGTGAGACCATTACAGATGATTCAAAAAGCAGCAGTACATCTTTGTTAGTTACTCTTCATTGTCGCTTCCTATAGCAGCCAGAATTAAATCAAAATCCCTCACTCTAGCCTAGAGGACCCTTACTGGATCTA
This sequence comes from Alosa sapidissima, assembly GCF_018492685.1. NCBI lineage: Eukaryota > Metazoa > Chordata > Actinopteri > Clupeiformes > Clupeidae > Alosa > Alosa sapidissima. The sequence continues at coordinate 6,817,773 of NC_055967.1, read as the reverse complement.
CACCTTGCTATCTTAATTCCATGGTCCAGCTCTAAGTCAACTGCGGTCCTTGGATAAGCATCTGCTATGTCATCCTTCTATCAACACTAAGATGTCACAGTCAAGACTCTTCTTCTGTGATCCTTGTTGCTGAAATTATTTACCTACTACTCTTCATTTTAGTGACAGTTTTGGGATCTTGAGAAAGTAATTGAAGACTTATCTAACTTACCCTATTTTTTGATTGATTGATTTGTTTATTTAAGTGTCAAACACCATAGTGCCCAGCCCTCATGGGCTTATTAGACACTGCAGTAATAATTTCACTGTTATCTCCAAATAACCACGTGACGTAACACAGAACCCAACATAACATAACTTAACCACTAAAAATAAGTATACATACACATAGAGATGGCTTGTCATATGGAATACAAAAACCTTTGCCGCAGATACCAGGCCTTTTCTATAAATTTTGCCAAAGCAAAAACATCATTTTCAAACAGCCAGCACAAAATCTCCCCTTCATATTTCCAAAATATATCAGGATTTTTTAACTGAATTGATTCAAAAAGAGAGTTCCTTAAGTCGCAGTATAAAGGACAATAAAAAACAAAATGAAATTCATCTTCCACAACCTGAAGATCACAGAATTCACACAAACGTAAGTGTTCGGGTGTACCTTTAAATCGACCCACTTCCACTGCCATAGGTAAGGTACTAGTTCTCAATTGAGCACAGAGGGACCTCTGCCTTCTCTTTAGATTAAGGAAAATAAAAGGTTCTGTAACATAATCATTCTTAAACTGAACATAATTTCTAAGTTTTGGTTTCTTCCATACAGTATGTCCTGTTTCCATTGATCTTCATATTAACTCGACAGTCTTTGTCTGACAACATTTATTGCAAATTATTTTGGTACATTATATGCAAGTCAGACGCAGACAGTATTATTGAAACCTCTCCAGACCAGGGGTAATGCTTTGCTCTATCCCAAAAAAAAATCTAAAATTTTTCCTAGTTAGCCTTTCCTCTGGGAGACTGACAAGGCGGTTCCACAATCGCACTATTTCACACCTTTGTTTTACAATACATGGATCCCATCCTGCATCCCCATTAACCGCTACCTTTGCTGCATATTTATGCACACCAGGGAAACACCTTAAAGCACGGTTTTAAACAGAGTTACAGTCAAAAACCTCTTCAAAGCCCCAAACTCCTGCAGCATAAAACAAAACTGAGTCAACCAAAGATTTATACAGTTGTGTAAATGTAGAAAAACCAAGATCTGTACATAGTTTCATTTTACTCAACACAGAACCTAAAGCTCTTCCAGCAGACTCTGCTAGTACTTTCCTTCCCTCTGTAAATTTCATATTTTCATCAAAAACAAAACCAAGATATTTATGATGATGAGTATACTTTAAGGGCACAGGGCCAAACGGAAATGTATGAATACTCTGTAGTTCACTTTTTTTTCCTAAAATGAACCACTTGTGTTTTTTGCTGCTAATAGTAAGACACCATTTACTACACCATGAACTCATAATATTCAGCATATTTTGTAAATTCACTTCTTTTTCAGCTATCAAAACAATGTCATCTGCATAAAGCAGAATACTTAGATTCATGTCCTCAATTGGCACACCAATATTACCCTGTTTAATTTCTTGAGCTAAATAATTTATATAAAAAGCAAATAAGGAAGGGGAGAGTAAGTCTCCCTGCTTCACCCCAAAAGGCGTTGGGAACCAATCCGTTTTTAAATGATCCCCTTTTAATTACCCAATTAATTCTTAGACATGTGGTTTGTATATGTTTATGGTTATTTTTATTATTTTATTTTGTCTATTACTAATATTAGTATTTTATGACTTTATTTAAAACTGTTCATTTTAATGTTAATGCAATGTTTATTGATGTCTTGGTGGAGAGTGTCTTAACTCTGAAATAGCACTTGCCCAAACCTGGTCCAAATACGGCCCAGGTTAACCTGCCTCCTCCACTGCAAATGATTTCCAAAAGGTCTTTTCCCCGTAACTTTACTTCATAAGCCTCAGAACCTTGGACACAGACATGTATTTAGTATTCTCTCATTTTCACCTTTTACCCTATAAAAAAAAACAATTCCTCACATAAAATAAAATTGCTGACTGTTCATCGTACCTGCTTGTCTACACCCAGTGCTGTTGGCTCACTAAAGGGCTCTTTGAGAGAAGATAAAAATAACTACGCCAAAACGCATTAAGGCACAATTCCCCTAACTCCTCTCCCCCTCTCAAAAAAACAAAACAAAAAAAACAAGTACCATCCCCCCACAGAGTGGCGACTATCTCGCTATAATTGGACCCTGACCCCTCCAAAGTACTGTGCATGGGAAACAAATTTAGCCCAAATAGTGATCACACCTAATGAGAGAGGCGCGATGCACCGCTACTCTCCAGCCCGCCACACACACACACACACTCACACACACACACACACACACACACACACACACACACACACACCGTGCACAGTGCGTTTTTCACATGCAAATAAGGGTTGCCATAGGAACTGTGGGCTCAAATGCAGTTCTATTAAAAAAGGAATAAACAAATGGTACACGGAACAATTGCTCCAGGAACATTATTGTGATAAAAGTGTATCTGTGAAAAAATAACACACTCAAACACAGACTCATACAGCACAAGAAAAGTTTTCCAAAGTCCATGGCTGCATTGCAAGGTTGTCAGGTAAATAATAATAAGGTAGCGTTGGAAAACTGTGACTGACCATTTTTGTTGTTATGGAAGAATAGCAGTCTTGACTTTTGATTTTGAACAGATATTTTCACATTCAGAACAACAACAGTACATATACAGCACATTTACTGGTCTGTTTCACAAATGAATGATCTCCTGTAAAACAAGGTAAAACGTTATAAAGTCATCCAGATGGCATTGTACATTGGAACACATTAAACGGCCTCCCAATGAAAGCAGCCTAGATAATGCAACACAAATTTAAATGTGATCTGAACACAGCCAATGTATGTGTGGGTGTATATATAGTGCATGTGACGTGTTGCATGTGATGTGAAGAGCATGTGTTATGTGTGTATGTGTATACTGTATGTCTGCATGTGTTTGCATGAGCTTGTTTAAGTGGACGACAACACAGAAACAATAAATAAACACTAAACACAATAAACAACAATAAATGCCATTTGTCAAAAGAGTGGACAAGTTCTTCTCCTCAGTTCCCCAGTTGCTTATCAGTATGGTAAATCATCGCTGTAGCACAAGGCAAGTAGGAGTTGTTATGAAACTGGCTGCTTCCCTTGTGTTGGTGCTAGATTCCAAATCCCAAGACAGCTTTGTCAATGAGATAGCCCAAGGGAAGTGTCCAGGCGAAAAACAGACAACACTGTCTTTTGGGAGGAGTACCTTTAATTCTAACTGTGTCTAGTAGCCAAGTCGCTTGAAGGACTACACTGTGGTCAACGTAAGGCTAAGAGACAAAGACAATATCTCTGGAGGTTAGCCATGGACAAACCATACCTACAGAGTTTGACTCGACACCTTGTGGTCTCAGTAGACCAGCCAGCTCTGCCCAGTGTCGACACAGTCAATACCTGCAAAACCTGATTACTGATTCTCCTCTCCACTGCACAATGCCAGGCAAGGATGAAGGTGACACAAGTGTGCATGACTATGCATGCACAAACACAGACACATACTGTATATTAAGGGTGAGACAAAATATCAATACAGCCATATATTATATAACTTTTTTTGGTGAAACATTATCGATATACTGATGTAGTGAATAGTGAATATATTTTTACTAAAATATAAAATTCTACAATTGATATTCTAAATGGACTAATCTGACAATTTGTGTACTACTTACTTTATGTTTATGTATTGTCAAATTATTTATGTTTTTAAGCCAAAACTCCATGCACTTTGTACAGTGTTTCAATTCTGTTGTGAAATGCAGTAAATAAATATATAATTATAGCTTTTTCCCTTTTCCTTCTTTCTCATTGACACAGGTATTGTGATGGATCGTAAATTAATCGTTTACAATGTATTGAGTATTGCAGAATCATTGTATCATGATTATTGATATCATGGCCCAAACGTATTGTGACAATATTGATTCTTGAGTTACTCTCAACACACAAACACACACACACACACACACTCTCTCTCTCTTTCTCTCTTTCTCTCAAATTGTGTCTTCTACACATGCACTGGCCTGCTGACACTTAAGTGGCTGAGCTCTAAACAAAAAGATGCAGAAATGATGTCCTCTGACCAGTTAGCTCATTTGTACACACTATGATTTAGAAATGGCTAGTTATAGGTACCAGAAATACATTCTACATAATAGAAGAATTACACTAATTAGCAAACCATTATATAAAAGTCAACCCATCCAATGCAACATCTAAGAGTGTGGACAACTTCAAGGGGACAAAAGTTATGACCAAGTCTCAGAATGTATATCAGCAGTTTTTCTAAAACACTTAACAAGATCCAGTGACTAAAAATAATTGTATTTCAGTGACTAGAACTAGTAGTGCTGGCATAAGTAGTGGAAATAAGTACAAATAAGTACAAAACTAATCATCTACAACATCCATCTGCAATATTACCACCAAATTATGGACAGAACTGCCCAGTCCAGGACACCGTGGTGCATAGTGCTTTGTCAGCACAGGGGCAGCTGCTCACAGAGAGGGCCTGGGCCTGTGCTGGATCTCAGCCTTAGACATGGCTATGGCACAGAGAATACAGCCCAGGGAAAGGGACAGAACATCAGAGCATTGGAGCCCAAACCCAACCATTAGTATTTAATTGCACAATGGCAAAACAGGAAATGGTCTCATCTCATGGCTATCACAAAACATCAGATGCAAGAGGCTTCTTCAAATAAATCTGTCAAGTTTGGTTACTGTGTTCACAGAACCATATATTCAATGTTCACATGAGGTACACTGTTGCTTTAGTTTCACCGTCTTAGAGTATTTAAAGTTTTATTTGTAATGTTTACATGCATAGCCTACAGACATAAAGCAAACAATAATTTTGCTTCCGGATCTAAACATTCGTGGACATAGAAACGATTTGAGCATCTCGGCATCTCAATCCTAATGTTACCGTTTATGTTGAAATGATAAATGGCAGTATATTTGATAACTTATAATTGCATTATCCTCAATAAGACAAGGCAGCAATCACCCAACTTGTCTGTACTGATTGTTTGCATAAACATGCAATTTTAGCAATTCTCTTGAGCTATGCTCTTCTGCCAGGGGGTCCTAACTCCATTTGTAGCCTAGGCCAAAACACATGTACATAGCATACAAACTTTAACTCTAATAGTTTACATGCGATGAAATGACGAAAACTGTCCTCGACACAGCAATGTAATGCGGAACACACACATGACCAAATTCCTCTAAATTATTGTAGAAGTGAATACAGTCTTTATCTATGTGATAGCCATTAGGCTGTTGCTACGAAAACATTACAGGTTAAAAGTCTACGAGTTATTAAACACTGTAGCGGACGCAGTTGCCAAGGAAGGATGCTATTAATATCAGCGCGGGAATGAAATCAATACGTCAAACAGACGGTGATTTTTCGGCACTTTCCCACTTGGGGGCGACTCTGAGATTGAGAAAGTGCTTTCTCTAGCGTAATTTTCCCTCATAACGAAAACGAGGAAGAAAACAACCTGATAGGACACTAAAAAATCAATTAATGATACAACATAAAAACAATAAAAAAATATATTTAAATCTATCAACAAATTCCCAGTTGTCCCAATACAGATAATCAAAACTGAATTTAAAAACTCATGTGAGTTCAAATACCCAAATAGGGCCTACCCAAACTCCATTTAATATCAATAACGCCATTGATGGCTCCTATCATGACCAGCTAACGGGATTATTTGAGTGAGTCCAAATTCAATTAAGTATGGATAATGAATTTAATTAATCCGTTGCTCACATTACATAACATCATGCAGTGGGTAAACTGGTCTAACCTGGACGTTACACTGTATGATATTACACTGTATGATATTTATATCCAGACCAATCGCTTATAAACACTGTGTTTATTGTTTTAAGACAGGTAAATGGTTGGGAAAGACTTAACACACTGTTGAACCCACCCCCTCCCCAAAATCTTCAACTGTGTGCACTGACGAAACTGTTGGCTTGCTCTCTGTCTGAACTGCATGAGCTTGTTACATACTGGCAACGCATTTAGACCAAAGCCTTGTTGAATAATAGCAGCACATATATTTGTGAATTTGCCTCCAGAAAACACACTATTTCTACATTGTCTTTCGTGGGGATGACACAACGTGCACATATACAGAAACTTGTCGTTTTGCACGCCTCTTACCTGTTTTTCTAAGCACTCCTTAGCTGACTGAGAAGGTTTTGGCGAAGGCGACCTGTCACAGACGCAACCTTCCAACAGGTATAATCCCGAAGGTCGAGAGCTGGACTCGCTCTCGAAATAAAATAGCATATTCTGCAGTAATGCAAACCACTTGGTATGCCATTTTGTGTTATCTGAGCTCTTTTTGCTCAAGCAGCCTCGTCGCGTACCATCTTTCTTTGCCAAGAGACCCAGGTAGGTGACATGGCCATCATTAAGTCGTATTCCCTTCTGCATTTTTGTTTGCAAGATGCTTGTTAGGGGAGAAAGCTTGTTGATCCTTACATCTTCTTACAGAGAGATGCCCATACAGACGTGCACTTTCCTGATTAGTGGCCAACTAAAGCACGTTCTGCCCATCCGCAGCAATCACCGTGTTGGCGTGGAGTGAAGAAAAAGGCAGGAAACGAAGAATGTTTAAGTCTTTCATCCTAAATGTAACGAATACTCAGTTTAGTCTGAACCCGTGCTTTTTTTTTTTAATCCAGACGATATCTACTAAATCTGAGAGACCAGGAGTGCAGAGAGGATAACAGCACGCGAATGACTGTTGGTCGTGTTCTCACGTGAAATCCTCCAGCTAGCAGTGCGCGCGGTGCGGAGAAGGCTGTGGGGTCACGTGAGTCGTTTCCTAGCGGGTGTATTTCAGAACCTTGGACAGAGAAACAACTAAGAGCATGAAAAAGACATGGCACAAATGCAGCGTTCCCAGCGTAACTATGTGTGCAAGATGTTTCAGTGAGTGCATTGGTTTGCAAGGCAGCACTGCTGCGCAAACATACTGCGCAGTGGTGCGGTGTAATTCAGGGTCGCCTATTTGTTTTACTTCACTATTAATTTTGTTCAGTGGTTCTCGTTATTCAACATTGGTGGACAGTCTAATGTCATGGCAATGGCGCTTTGAACTTTTGCACTCCCGCTCAATTAGCTGTGTTCGAAACGCCGTTGTTAACAGTTGGTTTCTTTCTTTCGATTCTAGTTCGTCTTGGAGACAGCTAAGATGGAAATGTCTACAATCTCTAAATAGGCTAGGCCTACCTACCTACCATAATATGCTCTATTCGTGAAATATTGCTTTGCTTAAAGGCATTCCTCGGTCGTGGTCAGTCTATTGGGATCACAGGCTACATTTGAACTCCATTGCGTCGATTATTATGTTAATAACAGGTAAATCTCTGATCCGATTACCAATAGTATTGACCATGTGCAATCACAGATCGGCTTCCATCAGTCTGTTCACAATAATAAAGTATCCTGTTCGGCCTCTGTCAATGTGATGACTTTCCTAGCTCACCTAACGAGGATTTTTCTGCAGCTAAATTAGGACTATTGACAGAAAACAGATGGCTAGAAATGGAATGCTGTCCCAAGAATGTCCTCGGGGACAGCGGGTGAGATAGCCATCCCGAGAAAACTGTACGACTTTTCGCCAGACCATCAAATTTTACCAACAACAGAGTTTTTTTTCCTAATAATAGAAGTGTTCATCTTTCTTTCTTTCTTTCTCTCTTGTTGCTCTCCGCGTAACAACTGAATCTGTATACATAAGTACAGATAAGCTCCATAAGCACAGATTGTTCACTTGTAACATTTAGCCAAGCAGTTGTATATGGCCACAGCAACACAATCAAATTGAACACACAGTGCATATATTGCAAACTGACACGGCCTTAACTTCCCCTTTCTTTGTATTGATAGTGTAAGATTTACTACATAGGGATATTAGAGAGTGGTGATAGTGGCACTCCCTTCACTGCAGATCAAAGTGCTCATTCTGGCCATCTGAAACGAAAATCCATTCTCTCCCTTCAGATGCCATGCATGCAATGAGCTTCATGCCTTTGCTGGCTGTCTCTAAGATGCCAGCCTTAGCCAATGCTAATGGAGTCATTGGTCATTCCTCCATACAAGTCAGCCACCGTGGTGTCTTCATACCAGAGGGAAGAAGGGATGACTTAGCCTCCTCAACCCAGGGTGTGTTGGTTGGTCTGTACAGGTCGAGTATATAGTTATATGCACAGAAACATTCCTTTTATTTTTCATTTTTCAGGTTTCATTTAGCACCCTCCCACCTCTCCCCACAGCAAAGTCCACTTTTGTGTGCGCACAGCCGCACACACACACCACTTTCTAACAAAATATACTGTGTACTTTAGGTCTGCTTCCTGCATGGTGTTTTTAAAGACACAGTTGGTGCCACTAAAAAATATTCTGTATTGGAAGCATGTGGCAAGATGTACTTATTATTATTAATATTCTGTACCCATAAAAACATTTGTCAACAACTACAAAAATGCACAACACACAATAGCCATCTGAACGTATCTATCTATTAATTAATTGATTTATTTTGTCTAGTTGATGAGTTTATTGACTACTGGAGAATGCCAAACTGGTACACTTCTTCATTCCTGTCATTTCCTTCACTTTATTGTTTTTATCAGCAAAGCAGGGAAGTGCTTCAGCATGGTTAGCAGAGAAGTATAAAGAAGTGGATACCTCAAGGGCACGTTCACTGCCCCCTCTCAGCCTGACTTCCACGAACCTTGGCCCTGTTCCATGAACACTCACTGAGACACCTTCATGACAAGGTCTTCCTTTGTGAAATTTCTTATTCTCTGTGAGTATGTCTTGTTCTGATTCAGTCCTAAAAGTCATTATACTGATCATTGCAGTCACAGATTCAGCCACATACAGCGTCTGTTGTGATAAATAAAAAAAATGATAATTACAATTACAATTAAAAATGATATACCATTTAAATAAATTAATGGCCAACATAAATGGGTATATAATTCAAAACTATTTTACCAGATAAAATAATAGCTACTTCTATTGTTTCAGTAACTATTAGAATCCCTAGTGTATGACAATATTTGAATTTTAATAATTTTAATTAAAAAAACTGTTAGAGGATTCAGTTATTTACAGAGAGGAGAACAGTGACAACTCCACAATCTTCAGTGCTAAAACACTGCTTCACAGCTTCTCCTGCAGATTTTTAGTTTTAGTGGTTGACAAAATGCATCTTTTACAGAAAACACACGCTCTCTTCACCCCTATCAAGTCCATCATAAGCTACTCACACTGCCTGTTGCATTGTTTTATTGTTGAGGACCTGGCCCCGATGTTGGATTGGAAATGTAAAGGTCACTAGACACTGGATCTAATTCAACCTCATTTCATTGCGCCATAAAAAGACACAGCCTGCCCTGCTTCCAGACTCTGCAGATAGGCTTTAGTCCAAGTGTTCCTTTATATATCCCTTTTGTGCTCCACAGTGTCTTGCCCACATTTCATGGCTCATCATTTTCATCATAATCAATTGAGGAACCAATTATCTGTGCTCGTTTCAGGCAGTGACGTTGCTCAGTGTGCTGAGCGCCACCCGTCTTTGTCTCAGTGATTATAGCTTAGCAATAAAACATGTTCTAGCACACAGGCAATATGCCTCTCTGAGCGCCCAATTTGTTTAAAAGGCACAGCCCCTTAATCTGGTGCTGTCAGTTGGCTGGCTACTTCTCCGAGGAGATTTATTTATTACTTTATCCTTGTTGTTATCTGCTCTCTCAGATCCATTCTATCATAAATCCCCCAACCCCTCTCCTCTCCCCTCTCTCTCTTTCTCTGTCTGTCTCTCTACGAAGGCAATTTAAACACAGCTTTTCTAATGTATTTTCATTTCAACTGGCTAATTTTAGGGGTTAACGGAGTCCACAGCCCATGCTAATTTACCGGTTACGTAAACTCCGGCGAGAATTCAAATGTTTTGGGGTGAGTCCAGAAATCTGGGCAATATGTCTCCTGTTGCTATGTAAAAAAATCATCCAATTTTGTTTGGATAGCACTCCGTCACAAGCTGGTGTCCATGTCCTGGTTTGAATACATTTGCATCGATGCACATGCGAGAGACCAGATAACACTGGGTGCATTGTTGATCATCTTTGGCAGGCTTAGACTCAGGTAAAAACCTGCTCAAAAAAAGTGACACATAGTGAGTGTGTGTGTGTGTGGTCTGTGTGTGTCTGTGTTTGTCTCTGAATGTGCACATGGTGTATCATTGTAGAGAGGTTTTAAAGACACTTAGAAACCTGTCCTTAATATGTGTATGTATGCTGAATCTAAGTATGCTGGATCTGTATGTGTGTGTGTGTCTGTGTACGTATAATCATGTACATGTATGTTTGACATAAGGGTCATCTCTGTTCATCGTTCATTCCCGAGTAGATTTTTTGCAGGAAATGTGTTTTGTTTGAGGCTATCTGAATCAGCATTCCTCTGGTAGCTACGGCAACTGCTGCCAGAGTTCCAGTTGGGCTGACAGTGCTGCGGCACACAGGCAGAAGAATGGCTTGGCAACTCTGCTGGAGAGACACCCCTCCTCCTCTTCCTCCTGCACCCCCACCCGCATCACCACTCCCCCCACCGTCCTCGTCACCTTCCCCCTGTTGCCCCCCCAATCCTCCTCCTCCTGCCCCGTAGCGTACTTCCTATGTGCACCAGAAGGCACGTGTGCGTCTCACAAAAGCCCAACCTTCAGACTCAGCCGTCTAAGCTTCTCGCAATTCACATTCTCCTCCTCCACTTCCTCCACCTCCTCTTTCTCTTTCTTTATTACTTGAATGACACAGAAGCGACGTCCTTGTCCACTATGTCCAATAAAAGTACAATTGAGTTGTACTTACGCAGGACAGGTGAGTTAAGGCACTGACGGATGGGGTTATAGCAGTCATTCAGATTGTTCAAATGTGTATATTTTCTTCTAGAAAAAATCATTTCATTTAAACACATTTACTATAACTACAACTGTCTCTCTGTTCATCTCATCGCACCAAACCTGACCCTCCACCCCTTCATCAACCCCTCCCCCGTGCCTTGTGAGTGCTGAGACCGGTCTACCCCTAATTACATGATCCACTAGGCCTCTAATTCAGCATGCCCGACTCAGACGACATTTACTAATTGCTCTCTCCTTTTTTTAGAAGCAGCTCCCTCTCCTTCGCTTTCATCTGGTCCTTCCTGGTCCTCTCATTGTCTGTTTCATGCGTGTGTGTTTGTGTGTGTTTGTGTGTGTGTGTGTGTGTGTGTGCAGCTCTCTGAGGCTGACGATGGGATGCTGCTGCCATGGGTCCTACCACAGAGGCGCGGAAAAATGCACACACACACACACACACACACACACACACACAGCCTCACTGCTGCCGAGCAGGAAGGTGACGCCAGATAGCGCGCCATATTGCACAACATGTTGGGATTAAGGAAAAACACGTCGGACAAACAGCAGACTGAAAAAAATGGAAACAATTGTGTACAGAGACTGACACATAGACTTTGAGATGATGTAAGAAGGTAGAAGGCAATGTTGCGTCTCAATGGGCTTAATATTACATCCTAGAGGACAGTGACCTGTCACAGTGCCCTGCTCTACACTGTTAGAATAAAAAGACATCTCATGGGGAATATGCTATTGTCTCAGGGAGCTGTTATGACACTGATGTGTATGTGTCCCATGTGTCCACAGCAAACTAATAATTTACAAGATGAACTAATCTCTCTAATATGAAATGCAGTATTCTTTTTAACATTTTAGGCGAAATCAGTGTATTATTTTTGAGGTAAAAAGGAGAACAGCATTATGCAAGATAGTTTAGACACACCAAAGGGTTTTATATATCAGATAACTTTAACCAAGGTCATTCATCAACTAGGGCTATAGCTTGGTTACACTCATAGTTAAGAAAGGTCAAATGATGCAATTTCAAGGATTTATTAAAGGAGAGCTCAAAACTTTCTCCCAAAAATGAGCAGCGATCATATAAGCACCTGTCTAGCACTTTGAAACTTAAAATAATTCATGACGACGAGGCAGGAGCAGGGTTATAGTGGAGGCTAAATGCACTTTACGCACCACTTGAATTTCGAAAATAGCTTTTATGCACCTCTAAATTGTGCTTATACACGTCTAAATTACGTTTATTCACCTCTAAACAATCTACCGTTCTTACGCCATCCTAAATTCAGCTGTCATTTTACAATTTCCTATAGTTTTATATTGTTAGTTTCATATGGTTGAACCTGCACAAGATGTAGTTTATCCATATTGCGCTGCATTAGACTGTCAGTGACCAATAATCTTGCAGCAGCCAGCAGGAGGCTGCAAAGATAGACCACACTCACCGCATGTCACGGATTTGGCTGATGAATGGATTTTTAAAATGCATATACGCCGATTTCTGAAGCGTTGACTGATGACGCCAGCTAACGGCCTCGACTAGGCTACAAGCCCAAAGTGAGTGAGGTCGAAAAACAGGCTACTAAACGTAACGTTTTTGAGGTTAATTTGGTGGACGGTAGATTCATGCCACTGACTCAACAAGGGACAACGTTGACAATTATGCCTACCCCTTTCAGACACAAAGTTATGTCACCTCTACCTTTTCCCATTTGCCTATGTTAGAAATCAAATACAGGACATAATGTAAGATAGATAACTGTTTTTTATTTCACGCATTGTCTGGGATTTAAGCACTGAAAGTTAGTGGCAAGCTCCCTTTGCTAGTCAGCTATATAATAATATTAACCAACCACGGGAAACCGCGTCTGAAGTGTACTGTAGCCTGAAATAAAGTTTAATTTCTCATAATTAGTTCACCAATAAAATACAATGTTTGATACAAAGTCATCACAACTAATTGAGGATGATGCTATATAGCTTCCCATCCCTGACATAATAAAATCCTAAGAAATAACTGCATGGGCAAGTTTACTCTGACAGTGAGGCTATGATCCTCATTGCCCTTTTCGAGATGCTACTGGCACATAGACATGTACAGTGTTAGATCAATTAAAGGATAATTCCGGTATTTAGCACTTTGAGTCCCTTTTCTGGTTTGTTTTAGATGAGCTAGAGTCGAGACAGGACCCATCGTCAAAATGTCGGTGTCCAGTAGATCACTTAGGCCACCACTCTAGATCATCCAAAACAAACCAGAAAAGGGACTCAAAGTGCTAAATTAAAAAAATGATCCTTTAACTTAAAGGTGTAATTCATTATAGCTAATCTGTCTGTAAGATTTCATATTTCTTACTCTTTATGGTGATTAGGCCAATCTTTCATATTCATAATTTCAACTCCAACCATATCTAGGCTATTCCTTCTGAAGTCATTTTAACAATGAACTCTGGGGAAGTGGAGGCTACATGTGTATTAGGGGTTTGCACGGACGTCACGTTCTGGCCGGTAACCATGGTAACCCAGCACGCGCAGCCATATTGGCGATACTCAGTGAATGAAGTACAATGGAGTATTATGCACTTTGGATATCTTACGTGATTGTAGCCGTTTCTAAACAACAGAAAAGCTCATCAAAATGCGTCTAAGATGCAAAGGCATATAGGACAGGACTTGGACCACAAGAAAATGCGCAATATTTCGAGAAATTACGGTTTATTGGCAGCGCAGATCCATATGAGTTGGGTGAGGGAGACGAAGTAGGCTACCAAGTTCCACAAGCGCCCCCTTCCTCTGATAACTTCTGACATTATTCTCCTTTCTCCCTGGTTTTTTAATAACTTTTGGAAGTCGATACCTACACCAGATGTTTTTCTCAGTCGGACCTATTGGTACAGTACAACCTAAAACACGGCAATAATTAACCATTTTCCTTGCCGATGTTTGGGATTTAGGCTACTTCAGTGCCTAATGCTTTCTAATGAGGCGAGTATCTCCAATATGGCGACGTCCAGATCAGATGACACGCCGTGCAAACAAACCCCTAATAAAAGCAGGGTGACCACCAACCACACACAAAAGGAGGACAGATTGTGTTTAAAAGTGAGGACAATTGGCCACAATTCCTATGGGGGATAGGGGGGTTCATTCAGCGCCCATGTTAACAGGTTAGAGCAGCAGCCACACTGCCTTCATCATATCAGTGAATCAGACGTGGCTCAAACCACGCTGCAACCGCGACCCAGCTAGAGAATAGAACGGACGCCTATTATTTCCGCTTGTCGCAAGTGGTTCTGTGCAGAAATAGCCTACATTGAAATAGGGTGACCACCAACCACACTCTGAAAAGGAGGACTAGTTGTGAGGACAAAAATGAGGACAAATTGACCAAATTCAGGCAGGCGCGCGGGAACCTATTTTTGACCAGGGGTGCTGAATAACAAAAATAATGGATGTCCGACGATTTCTCCCCGGACATGTTTCGGATTTTGACTGCTAAATACATCATTTTAGTGCGGTGTGCGGGTGATAGAGAGAAGTTTTAGGGATCAATAAAGTATATCTATCTATCTACGTCCTGGGCAGCCACAAATTCCAATGTTCCGCGATAGCACTCCGACTCCACTGCACCCACCCACAGAAGCGCACTTGACATTAGCCTATTTCTGTATAACTAAGGACAATTACTTTTCTGATTGTCAAAACCACACCAGAGATGTTTGGCTTTAAATATAGGCTAATAATCAGGCTGCAATGATCTCGCAAATAATTCCTGAATAGCCTAAAGTGTGTCGTCTCCACAGCAAGAATGTGTCCTAATAATTTCTATCTTAGGGACTAGTGAAATGATTTCACTAGCTATAATTTATTAATTTTGCAAAACTGTACAACACAATTAAAGTTTCTTTCAGCTTATCCATGCTTTTTTGAACGTGTAAATCGCGAATATGTAGGCCTATATCAATCGTAGGCCTAGCCTACACACATCGCTATCACCAGAGCCCGTTTACAGATTAGACATTTTCTGGCTATCACATAGCTGAAACCACGCTACGGTTCTTACAGTAGCCTAACTGACTCACGTTCACGTTGATCTTTATAACTGTTAATTTTTAGTAGCCTATATTCCAACCAATCCATAACCCTTTTTGCTATTTGACTCATCATTTCACATACACAAATATAAATAATGTCAGACAGCGAATTAGTAGACCTAATTATTTAAAAATATATATAACAAATTTTAAAAATCTATCTCCTGCCAGCAGGGGGTGCCCCCCTTCCCGCGCCCTTGAATTCAGGACACTCCCCAATTTCTTGCATGTTCCACGGCCGAAATTCAACCATGTTTAACTTTGACCGTGGCACGCTGTAAATCATAGCTATTTTGCAATGAGCCCAGCAGCAAGCACAACACAAATCTTTATCAAACCAGCGCAACCTAGCATGTGACCGCAGTGCATGCCGTCTCCTGTCTGTAAGCCCCTTATCTGCAGACATCCCAACCTGCAAAAAGCCATTTCAGGGAGGTATCACAACTTGGGATGTCTGAGAACGCATTGTTTTCCATCATCGATCGCTACTTTTAAGCCTTGTTTGCTGTGAGCACTTGTATCATTGCTACTTAAAAGCATTGTTTGCTGTGGAGCACTTGTCAAAAAGGCGGACAAATGCCCAAAAAGAAGGACACTCTAATTCTGAGGAATGGTGACACAAACCAGATGGATATAGACCTCTCCAGAATAAGTCCCGCCTCCTAACTTCCGTATCCATCCAACCTTCGGTCGTCAAATGTCTATGGGAAATAACATGGCGTTTTGAAAGATCGTACCTGTCAAACTCTGTAGGTGACAAAGTAGAAAAAGCTGGTGGGCAGATTGGCCTACACACTTCTGCCATCTAGTTTCCACTGGACTTTTTGATTGTCGGTGCCGTTTAAGTAGTATACTATAGACTATACTACTTAAACGGCACCGACAATAAAATTATGGGCATGTGAATATTATCATTAACATGGTCTTCAATGACCTGTGAAATGTAAAACATTTCAAGCCATGCATCGTGAATTATGACACATTTATTGTTTATGTGGAAGGGTATTAAAATGAATAATTTCGCCATTTCGTCAAATTACAACATATCAAAAAAAAGCTTCACAATTTATAATCAGGAACATCTCGGCGTAGCCTGGGTGTTCCCATGCTGCCTTGCGCGCAATTTGATTCACGCTGCTAAGGCAGCCTGGAGACCATGGAGCAAATTTTCGCCTGAGATAGGGAACCAATCACAGAACAGGGGGGAAAGCAAGACGATGATGAGCTATGCACAGACGCATTTGATAGACATCCGTGGCACCCAATAAACGGATCTGGGCATTTTTTTCAAATACGAGAAAATGAACGTTTGGTTCCCAGACCACGTCTCATTGAGAAGTGGTGGCGCTAGCCAGGCTAATCTTGGCGTCATGTATACCAACTTTGACATGAATCGGATCAACCGTCTAGGAGGAGTACGTTAAAATTGATCATGTCCACAACGCACAAAATCTCAATTACCTCACTTCCTCTGGGCGTGGCTAATGGCATGTTAATACAAAAGTTGTTTGTTTTTGGGAGTTACATACACCCACCAAATTTGGTGTGTGTATCTAAAACTATATGCCAACCACAAGTCACTGTGACGTAAGGGGGCACTATGGAGTTCCTGGGCAACAACCGGTGCCAAGCTTTTATCCCTGTTGTTACTGTCTCGCCCGTTACTGCCTCCTGCTGGGCTGCTTGTTTGTGTCGCAGGTTGGGAGTTGTGCAGGTGTCCCGGTCAAGTGCCCCAATCAACTTGATGGACCTGCACCTATATAGGGCTACCTCGCAGGGGCAGAGGGGCCCTCTCTCCAGGCGTCGCTTTTGTTGTGTTGGATTATTAATTACACTTGACTGATTCGCACCACATTTTATTCTTCTCAACACTACATTTATATTAACTAGTTTACTTCTATTATTTACTTATTTACATGAATAAATTACTTTTGTAAATACTTTATCCTCGTTTGGTCTCCCATTTATGTTGCCACGGCAACTACGAGCCTTGGTTTGGTAACATGTGGGGGCTCGTCCACTCTTAACGTCGGGAGTTTGGTTTAGCTTACACTTGTTTGGGTAAGTGAGTATTTCGCTGGGATTTGTGAATGGGTGGGCGGTCTTAGGACGCGACCTGTTGCTTTGCTAATTTGCATGTTTAATTGGCCCTGTCGTTTGTGCTTGAGTGCAGTCTCTGTCCCTAGACGCAGAGGAACAAACATTTTGGGAGATCTACTTGGATATTGTTCGAGTTTTTTGGATTAATTTCGTACGCGTTACTGGAGAGAGGGAAATCAGCTTGGATTTGACCGAGCTGTTGGTGAACATCCAAGATAGGTAAGTGCGTTTTTGGCATTGATTGCAGGATCAATTGTTTTGTTTGTTTCTTTGGAGCCAAGTTATCCCTGAGTTAGATTGTAGGCCGCTCTGCGATTTTTTGGGGTGGCGTGCTACGCCCTGGGCTGAGGGCACAGCCGTGGTTGTAGGCTTGAGGGGCTATCGCCTGGATAGATCTCATCCATCGGTATCGTGTAATAAAAATCTCAGTTCTTGGGGATGGCAAGAAGACGCAGGTTGTAGCTTATTTAGTGTGTTTGCGAGTTAGATGCAGGGAGCTCCTGATCAGTCATCTCGCATTCAATGCCATCTCAGCACAAGGTAGGCCTATTTGTTTGGTTGTAGTTTAAATCAGTCACGTATTTCTGTATAATTCGTATTAAATTGTATAATTTTTGCCATTGAGGTCACGTTAATATTTCACAGCATATGTGAAGGTTGTTGTTTCAGGTTTGTGGTAAATACGCCCGGTGTTGTATATGTGTGTAGCCTATAATGGATGCCGTTGATGAGTTTGTGGCTGGTCCTACTGATGCACTCTTTGAGAGCCTCACTAAGGATAATATTCGCAAGGTAGCTGAACGTTATGAGATCGAGGTTACGTTGTCAAAGAGCTGTAAATTGCAAGAGCTAAGAGATTTTGTAAAACCGAAGCTCGTAGAAATGGCCGTTTTGTCTATGAAGGAAGTAGAGCCGAAAAATCCGAAAGCCTTGTCAACCCCGAAGGCCCGCGATCCTGGTCAGGGCTTGAGTGAGAATTTGCTTTCCACCGAAGGGTTAACTTTGAATTAATACTTCTGCATCATGAACAGAGGAAATTTGAGTTAGAGTGTGAGCGAAAAGAAAGGGAATCTGCGCGTAATATGGAGTTCGAAAAAATGCGCTTAGCTCATGAATTGGAAGAGAAAATTGGCTCATGAATCAGAGCAATTGTGTTTGATTGCGCAGGGTAAGCTTGATGATGACTCTGGAAGTGGTGGCGTATGTTCAGTGAATATCGCTCAAATGACAAAATTAGTACCCCGTTTTAACAAAAAAGATCTGGATGTTTTTTTCTCTTTGTTCGAGAGCATAGCCGACTATAGAGGTTGGAACGACTCAGAGAAGACTCTGCTTTTGCAAACTGTTCTCGTCGGGAAGGCTCAGGAGGCGTATATTGCTCTGTCTGGGTCTGAGAGGAAAAAATATAAATCTGTTAAAGAGGCTGTTCTGAAGGCTTACGAGTTGGTGGCAGAGGCCTACCATCAGCGCTTCAGGAATTGGCGTAAGGGGGATAAGCAGGCTCATGTTGAGGTTGCAAGGGAACTGAACACGCATTTTCGCCGCTGGCTTGCGGCAGAGGGCGTGAGTGACTTTGAAGACTTGTGCGAATTGATTGTTTTGGAGCAGTTTAAAACCATTGTTCCAGATCGTATAGCGCTGTTTATCAGTGAGCATAAGGTAAAAACATCAGCTGATGCCGCCGTTTTAGCAGATGAGTTTGTGTTGACTCATAAGTCAGAAAATAGAGATTTTTCTGCTAGTGGTTATGGGCGTAAGGAATATCAGGGCAGGTTTTCTGCTGGCACTAGGTCTGTTTCATCCAGATTCGATTCGCCAGGTCTAACAGTGATTCAAGTTCAAACTGTCATTATTGCCTTGAGCAGGGACATTGGAAAAATGAGTGTCCAGTCTTACACTCTAAATCTAAATCAGGTAAGAGTAATGGCTCTGGTAGGCCCGTTGCATTGGCCAGTGTTGCTCAGTCAGGGCAGACTGATACATCTGCTCAACCTAGGTCTGATGAGGGTAGGCCAATTGGGTGTGCACCTCCAATAGGTAAGTTGGCAGAGTGTGCTGTGTTGGATGGGAAATCTGAAAGTCAAGGTGGGGATGTTGAGCGTGATTATGCTCCATTCATCACCGAGGGCTTTGTCTATTTAGCTGGCAGTTCAGATAAGGTGGCTGTGAAGATTCTTCGAGACACAGGGGCATCTGAATCATTTATACTCGAGTCCATTTTACCATTTTCTTCACAGTCTAGCACCGGGTGCAATATTTGATTAAAGGCATTGGTCTTCAAACTTTTTCTGCTCCTTTACACAGGGTTGTCCTGCAATCCGAATTGGTACAGGGTGAGGTAACAATTGCTGTGAGACCTTCACTGCCTGTGGAAGGAGTAGCGGTGCTGCTTGGGAATAATCTGGCAGGTGGAAGAGTTTGGCGTGATGTTGCACCGCCCCCTGTTATGTGCCATCTATTTCTGAACCTGATGCATGTGCTATTGATTTTCCAGATGCTTTTCCGTCATGTGCGGTGACGCGCGCTATGAGCCGTTCTTTAAGGACAGAGGACACTGGTGTGGTTAGCCGTAAGTCTGAAAAATCTGTTTGTCTGCCATCTTTGCCTACACCATTGTCTCGCAGTGAGCTGATTGCAGCGCAGCGAGAGGATGCTAGTTTATCTGACCTGTTGGCAGCAGTTCAGCCAAAAGTGCAGGTAGACCAGGGGCCTAGTGGTTACTTTTTAGAGGACGACCTGTTGGTACGTAAGTGGCTACCTTTTAGTGGCGAAGAGTTAGCTAGCCCAGTTTATCAAGTTGTGGTACCATCTAAATTCCGGGATCTGGTCTTAAAGACTGCTCACGGTGAACTCTCTGGCCACCTAGGAGTCAGAAAAACATATGATCGTGTCATGCAACATTTTTATTGGCCGTGTGTAAGGAAGGATGTTGCTCATTTTATTAAGACTTGCCACACATGCCAGTTGACTGGGAGGCCAAATCAGGTAATAAAACCAGTTTTGGACTTTGAAATGCGCCCGCAACCTTCCAGCGCCTTATGAACCGCGTGGTTTCGGGGCTGGAAGGTTGCGCAGTGTATTTAGACGACGTGGTTATATACAGTAATACATGGGAAAAACATGTAGCTTACATCAATGCGCTGTTTCAGAGATTGTTGGAGGCCCGTTTGACGGTCAATTTAGCCAAATGTGAATTTGCAAGGGCCACGGTCACATATCTTGGTAAGGTGGTTGGGCAAGGACAGGTACAGCCTGTTCGTGCCAAGGTCCAAGCCACTGACTGTTTTCCTCCTCCTGCCTCCAAGAAGGAACTGATGAGGTTCCTGGGGATGGTGGGATATTACAGGAACTTCTGTGCTAATTTTTCAACTGTCGTGTCTCCATTGACAAATCTTTGAAGAGCTAAGACAAAATTTGAGTGGTCTGTAGCCTGTCAAGAGGCCTTTGATAACGTTAACCTCCTTTTAAGCACCGCCCCCGTCCTGGCTGCTCCACGTTTGGATCAGGTTTTTCATGTCCAAGTGGACGCTAGCCAGGTGGGTGCCGGTGCTGTTTTGTTACAGGAAATGGAGACCACAACACATACTGTATCTTTAAAATAATATAAAATTGTATCAAGATGAAGAGTTGGCATTTGAAGTGGATGGTACTCGTTAGAAAAAACATTAGCCATCACTAATGCAGATTATTTGTGACAGGTGGCCAGTTGCAAATCAAACAAGTCATGAGCTATGTAATATAAATCCAACTGTGCATCCACATACAGACCTGGGCAACCCACTGCTGATGGTGGTGCTGGTGGTGCTGGTGGTGGGGCTGGCCATGGTCACAGACCAACACTGCTGGCATCTCTCTAGTTGGCGTATCTTTCTCGTGGCCAGTGGCAGGGATTGCAGCTCCGTCTCAACAGATCCTGATTCTGTTCAGTCAGCTGCCATTAACTGGCCTGCCAGTCATGCAACACTGGTGAGGGGAGTTACATTCAGACTCAGTGAGGGCTGCACTCATGTTGACTTTTACACTTGCTTGTTGTCATCAAGCATAGCTTCCTCTTGCATCCACTGGCATCGACATCTTGATTGATGCCTGTTATTGTGGCTTAGTTTTATGTAGACTACAGTCATTGAGTTTAGGTGATATTTATAAGTTGGTAACAGTTTATTTGGTGCAAAACATTGTTATTGTTAAATGATAAAATAAAACTGAATACGCTCTAAGCGGCCATTGTCTTATCACCATATTTCATGTTAAATGGCAGACAAGTTAAAACCATAACCTTTCATTATTCACAGTTATTGAAGAACCCATTCAAGTTCTGCAAACTGAAAGACAGCTGTTCAGGATTTGTAACCAAACCAACCCACTTCACTATAGAGATAGATAGAGAATCACTTCTGATCAGCAAAGCATTCTGCAAACTTTAACGGTAATCTCTTATGAGCCTTTTCACTAAAGGAGTGTTATTCTACAAAGAACCATTCTTCATGCTCAGAAAGGTGCGTGTGTGAGTGAGAGAGAGAGAGATCTGTCTTTCTGAGGAAACACAGTGGTTGTGTAAATGAGGAACAATGAGACCTCTTATTAAGAGTGTATAGAAGCTGAACTCGATCAGGAAGTGCAGGCCTCTGCACACTGGCCTGGCCTGGACAATGTGTCTGCCTGAGCAAGCCCTAGCCAGTTGGAGAGCACTCAAGCAGACCCCAGTCAGAACCCCCCTCCCACACACACACTAACCCACACACACACATACACATATTTCAAGATTCAAGATTCAAGATTTCTTTTATTACATCTCATTATAGGTTTATAATAGAGTAAAATTTGTTTTTTCTCCTCAAAAAATAAATAAATGAAAGGGTGTGTGTGTGTGTGTGTTTGTAGAAAAAAAAGGGGGGGGGAAGAAAAAAAAGTGCCTTGTTGTCTTCAGTATGAGTTCAGCAATCTAACTGCTTGGTGAAAGAAACTACTTCAGAGTCTGGTGGTACGAGCTTTCAAGCTTCTATATCGTTTGCCAGATGGTAATAGCTCAAATAGTTCATCGTTGGGATGACTAGGATCATTCAAGATTTTTTTGCCTTCCTAATGCATCTTCCCTCAAATAACTCCAGTATGGAGGGTAGGTCACAGCTGCATATGGTCTGTGCTGTACGCACAACTCTCTGAAGTGCTTTTCTATTGTATTGAGAGCAGTTCCCATACCATGCGATTATGGTCCCAGTCAAGATGCTCTCAATGGTGCCTCTGTAAAAAGACCTCAGGATCTTGGGTCGCATACCAAACTTTCTCAATCGTCTGAGGTGGTACAGACGTCGTTGGCCTTTTTTTACAGTGTGCTGAGTGTGACTGTCCCAGGTGAGGTCTTCTGAGATGGTAACGCCAAGGAACTTAAAGTCTCTCACCCTCTCCACTGTTTCACCATTGATGTTAATGGCTTCAAACTGTTGTTCTTTCCGCCTGTAGTTAACTATCAATTCCTTTGTCTTGGACACATTCAGAGACAAGTTGTTTCCTTTACACCAATTCATGAGGTTGTTGATTTCTTTTCTGTAGGCTGTTTCATCATTGTTTGTGATTAAACCGATTACAGTGGTGTCATCTGCAAACTTGATGATGGTGTTGGTGTTGTGTATAGCCACACAGTCATGCGTATACAAGGAGTAGAGGAGAGGGCTCAGAACACAACCTTGCGGAGCTCCCGTGCTGATGGTCAAGGAGGAGGATGTGATGGAGCCCATTCTCACCACCTGTTTTCGTCCAGAGAGGAAGTCCAGTATCCAGCTACATAGGCCGCTGTGCATTCCTAGACTCCTGAGCTTGCCGTCGAGTATACTGGGGACAATGGTGTTAAAGGCCGAGCTGTAGTCTACAAACAGCATCCTTACATAAGTGTCTTTTTTCTCCAGGTGTGTCAGGGAGGTATGCAGTGCACTGGTGATGGGATCATCAGTAGATCTATTCTGTCTGTAGGCAAACTGGTGACGGTCAAGCATAGGTGGAATCATTTTGCAGATGATGTTCTTCACAAGCCTTTCAAAACATTTACTCACGATGGGGGTGAGGGCCAAAGGTCGCCAGTCGTTCAAGCTGGTGATTTGGTTTTTCTTAGGCACTGGAACAATAACAGATGACTTAAAGCTGCTTGGTACAACACACGTGGACAGGGAGAAGTTGAAGATGTCTGTAAACACACCAGCTCTGAACACACTTGTGATTACACGGCCTGGAATCCCATCAGGTCCTGCTGCTTTCCGAATGTTGACTTGCTTGAAAGATTTCTGCACATCATTACTGAGAAAGATAAGGGACGTGACATGCCATCACAGCGCCACCAGGAGGCTAGTGAGGGGAAAGGAAGGCTGAATTAAATTGTCCCAAGGAGCTTCAGCATTGTTTCTTCTTGCTAGGAAAAAAAACAACAAAGTGTGGAATCACACAAGAATTTAACTATGAATAAATATATAAATATATAAATAAATAATGAATAAATCCAGTGCAAAAGCTTTTTTGGTTCCTCACGATCTCTCTCCTTTGTGTGTGTGTGTGTGTGCATCTCTTTTAGTCAGTGTGCGTTCATGGAACAGCGGATGCGGTCAGAAAACGGATGTACTATTTTAAGAGGCAAGTATGAATTATAAAAGCAAAGTTCTTTGCAATGTTCACTTCCATTCCCTTGCAATATAAGAGCACAGAGGGGCTTACATGGAGATGGAGAGTGAGTAACGACTGTGTCCTGCTCGCAGCATTGTCTGGGAGGACTGGCAGGAGAGGAGAAAGAAGAGGGGGAAAACACATCTCTCTTGGCCAGGGGCCCAGGGCTGTGTGCTGTGTACTGGGCGGCGGGTACTGCCTGCAGGGTTGCCACCTGGCCTGGGTCTCTTTCAATCAGCCCGTGTTGTTCAGAGTGTTTGAGTAGCGGCCTCATAATTGAATTTCTCACTTATAGCGCTGTAGCAGTTATACCTTGCAGGGTGATTTTTTTTTTTCTGCATCACATCACATCGGCAACCGTGACTAGAGAACTCACAAAAGTTGATGTTGTGCTTCTTTAACCCAAAGGCAAAGATATACGAGACATTATTGTCTACTTTGAGTGAATGACTTTGTGAGAGAAATTACAACTGGTGTGCATATTCATGAAAATGAACAAAGACCATATCTAGATATAACATGCACTTGGTCACATGTGTGTGTGAGGGCAGATTGCAAATATTGTATTTGGTTTTTCATTTGCCGTTGATGTTGCTTGTCAAAACAAATCCAAAGGCTGTCCAGTGTACAACCAACATTGAGCTTTATACAAGCACACAATGCAAACCGTTTGCACAACTACAACTATTACAAGCTTTTCAATTTATCCTCTCATTGGGCTTTCATGCTGCCGCCCCACCAAAAAAAAAAAGCAAAAAAAAAAGCTGTGCATTATTATTTGTGATGGCACAACACACAGTAGGGAAGAAACCCATCAAAGTGATGTCCCAGACATATGTGCAGCAGGCTTCTACTGCCGAGCGTGTTTGCTGTCTTGAAGGACTGTCATTGTGTCTTTTGGCTGATGTCTCATTTTGTGCGAGTGGTTTGGATTTCCAGGGTTTGAATTTCCAAACGGCTTGTTTTTTTTCCATCCTGGCATGAGGCAGTGAAGAAACAGACGGAAAAGCATTTGTTTGGAAGGGAGCTTGTGATCAAGCGATGCTGCAGGATTGAAGCTAGAAGTCCAAACAGTTTCCCTGTACAAATGCAGGCAGACATTATGACAGGCAACATTATGTAAATTCTGACTGTGTGACAAAGCTGGTTACAAAACAAGATTTTGTGAAACACCAAGATATACTGTAGTTCTTTGGGGTACTGAAAATGAATTAAATCTGAAAAACCTTTAAAGGCAATATTGTATCAAACTATACAATTCATAGACATTAGCAAATATGTTGTGTTTACATTTTTACTCATTACTCTTTTTTCTATTTATTGGCATGCTATTTAAAGCAAATCTTGCAGATGGAAGACATTTAATATATGATTTATGGAAGTGTAATTTGAAAATAGGCATAGGCTGAAAATAGGCTGGTATTTTGGTCAAGCATAGCCCATTAGGACAATGAGCTATATATTTATCAATGAATTGTTCCCCAAATCTGTCTGTAATTGACTTAACTGTTTGTGGTCTCCCATTGTACTCCACACTATTGTAAATATAGAAACAGGAACTGATGTCACACTATCCAGTGACTGAACTCAAACCGTTCTAGATGCATGGCATTATTTTGCCTCCAGTATCCACTAATGGGTGTCTTAAAAAAGACAAAGAGATGATTTGATTTCACTGATCTAAAGGCGTAGCATTCTCGCAACATCTGCTCTGTGTTCTGCTGGAGATTAGATGGAATGCAGGATAACCCCCAACCACTCCCCACCCCCATCCAAACACACACACACACACACACACACACATACACACATTACAGTGGATTCGTGTTCCATCATGAAGTGCAGTGTTAAAAGACAAACACTGAAAAAAAAAAAAACATGCACGCACAAAGTAGGCCAATTATCAGTGACTGTGCAGTCAGATGCTAATGTGTGATGGCAGAGCCTGGGAAAGGAAAGGCAGGGTGTCTTCAAGCTCCCTCTGTCAGCCACTGCAAATGTGAACTCCGAGGGGACTCACAAACAAAGTCCCCCAGTTATATATAAACTCCGAGGGGACTCACAAACAAAGTCCCCCAGTATTATATAAACTGGTCCGTGGCCCTTCGCCCCTCTCGCTCCTCACCCGGACTCCATATGGCTGCTGGGAGAGAGTGAAGGACAAACCAAACGTCAGCCCACTCACTGCTCTCCACACCCGCACACTTGTCTATGCTCCCTCTCTTTCTCTCTTACTCTCACAGGCACACACAAACACATGCACACACATACACACACACACACACACATGCACACACACAGACACACACACATGCACAGAAACACACACACACATACATGCATACACACACATACACACACACATACATGCACACACACACACACACCTCTGCCTCCAAAACAAAATTAGATTAGAGTAAAGGAGAAAAGTGGCTGGGTCTCTTGATCCAATCATGACTGGGTGTGGTCAGAACTTGTTTGTTTTATGGCATGATTCAGAAGCAGATTTGATCAGGTTCAATTTGGGCGGCTGCACTCACTGTAAATGTTCCTAATTAAATTGTGCAAACATTGAAATGAACAACACCATCAAGGAAAATGGATTTTGTTAAATCTATCCAGAAAGAAAGTTGGAGTCAATTGATTTAGCGGACACACACACACACACACACACACACACACATCAACACATATCAAAAACCGATAAACATCAACCAGTTTGCATTTCCTTCTGTCATGCTATTGTACAGTGAATGATTTCCACTTCCAAGAAGCCAGCGCCTTCTCTTCTGCACCAGAACACACACTGTGTGTGGTGAATCTATTTATCAACACAACAATGACTTCTCCCGCTAACACACATAGCCATTACATTTTTTTACAACTGTTTACACACATTTTCAAAACTCTGTTTATGTTTCAAAGCTCCATGCACAAAATCCACAATTGCTCACACAAAATGCGAAATGCCTCAAATTTCCAGAAAAATGACACACAACATTCAAAATGCCATAAAGAGATCTCTAAAGCAAACATTCGCCTCACATTACAAACACTTTTGTCATAATATGACATTTTGGATACATCATGTACACACTGTTGCCCAAAACCTAAAAAAGCTCTTCTGTCTTCCATGGGCTTGTGTCATTTACAGAGAGATGTTGAAATACACAGTAAATGAATGAATTTCCCCTGGGGATCAATAAAGTATCTATCTATCTATCTATATATATATAAAGACATGTTTTATTACGCTAGTCCGAGAGCACTCATCCGATTCATTTTCATTTCAAAGTGTCTGCATTGGTTCTGAATGCAGATTTGAACTGGAAATCCTATAGGGACAGACTGAAGGTCTATAGTACCGATATATAAAGTACATCTATTCTTAGGCCTATACTAAGGCAATGATCAAATGGTGCTCAGTAAAGTAACAAGTGTTTGTACATTGAGGACTGAGTGTGAATAAGTGGCAAATAAGTGTGGCATTTTGATAGGTTGTGTTTTGAAAAATGAAATCAAGTTACTTCCTGTTAGATTTTTGTGTGTTAAGTAGAAAATTGTGTGTGGTATTTTGCAAAATGTGTTTTAGGAAATTGAAGTCAAACACTGTGAATTAGTATATGGTTTTGCAGATTTG
Source organism: Alosa sapidissima (assembly GCF_018492685.1). NCBI lineage: Eukaryota > Metazoa > Chordata > Actinopteri > Clupeiformes > Clupeidae > Alosa > Alosa sapidissima. The sequence continues at coordinate 6,790,131 of NC_055967.1, read as the reverse complement.
GTGTGGGGTTATGGTGTTTGAAAGACATGTTTAGAAAATTGTGTGACAAGCAAATATTTAAGTTGAAAAAAAAAAAACTGTAATCATAAGACACAATTTTAAGCACAAAATATGTATAACTAACAAACATCAGGAACAAACATACTGTATTCATCCATAAATGCAGCCCATTCATTCTGTGATACATAAAACTGTATTCATTTGCTGATTGTACATAAAAAGCTTCAGGGAAAAAAAATATTATCAGGGGGAAAAAACGTAAACTTTTCTTGGGCAGGAATGCGAGATGATACGTGAAAACTACATATCCCATGCACCCATGCACCACAGTAGATTGTCTCTGGCCACGGCCACGGAGCTTGTGTCAGCAAGGTAGTGGCCTGACTGCCACCCTTCTCTTTCTCGCACAGCATCAGGCCCTCTCATAAATTTCCAATGAGGTATCGATCGATGACTAAAATCAAATGAAAACAACACCGCCGCAGTCAAAACAGTCACAAACAACAGCAGCACAACACAATCATGCGCACACTCTCCCTGGCATTGCAGAGCGCATATCCCAGACCTATTCAGTGCTGCTGCTCGTGCTGCTGACTGGATATTTTAATACTTCTCTCGCCGAGATGTCTTTGGAAGTGTTGCAGTCTTGCCTGTGCCTCGGGGGGATCGGGCTGAGGCTGTTTGTAAAATGTCAATCTCCAGACCCTACGCCTCTGTTTGCAGAGACTCCCCCCGTGCAGCATGCTGGCTCAGACGGAGGGAAACAAAGCACAGCAAAGCGTGCATGTGGAAAGAATCAAAGTTTGTTCCATATTTTGGAGAAGAGTGTAATATAAGCAAGCGGCATGTGGTACGAGCAACATGGTATATATATATATATATATATATGTCAGACACCAAACAGGACGAGGACCACAAAAGCGTCACGTTCAAAAGTTTATTTAAGGGTTGGGGGTTCAGGGGGTTTCAGGGGTTCCGGGGGGGGTACAGGAGTTCCAAGAGTCTGCGTGTGTGTGTTCCCCCAGTAGCCGAACAGCGATGGCAGGAGCTGGATGATCCGGGAAGTCCTGGGGGAAACACACACACAACAGCAATTGAAACGAAGCAGCAGTACAGTCAAGGACTAGGCGGTATTCGTAGAAGAGGGACGGAAGGCAGGTCAAGATTACCGGGGCTGGAGAACACAGAAGTAGTCGAGCGGGTCCGGGATCACAGGCAAAGAGTCAGAGGCGTTTTCAAAAACAGGCAGGTAACTGGTGCTGGTTGCAGACGATCTGACAAGTGTGGACTGAAAAGCAAGGCTTTATATAGAGGGCATGATGAGTGGTGAATGCAGTGCAGCTGGTAGGTAACGAGGGTGAGGCAGAGCAGAGCAGGAACAGGTGGAGGTCATCAGACTTCAATCAGCACGTGTTACCAGGCAGAGAGAGAGCTCATGACAGAACCCCCCCCCTAAGGGACGGCCCCAGAAGTCCCCAAGAGTGACACCACGTCGGGAGGGCGGAGGGGAGCCGGTGGAGGGCTAGAATTCCTCCGAGCGGTCCGAGTGAACATCCTCATCCTCGGAGGGAGCTGGAGGGTCGTGGACAGAAGACGGGACAGGTACCGAGACAGGGTCAGGGTCAGGCACATGACAGGAAGCCGGGCGGGCAGGACGGTTAGGGACCCCTCTGGGGCGGCCCCTACGGATTGCAGGTTGATCAGGATGCAGACGGTGGAAGTCGGCGATGAGTGTCCGGTCCACAATCCGACTGGCTGGCACCCAGGTTCTCTCCTCAGGTCCATAGCCCTCCCAGTCGACGAGATACTGGAGGCCCCTACCTCGCCGTCTGGACCGAAGCAGGCGTCGAACGGTGTACACCAGCCCACCGTCAACGAGGCGAGGAGGAGGAGGAGGAAGCGGCACGGGGACCAGCGGGCTTTCATGCGTCGGCTTGACTTTCGAAACATGGAAAGTAGGGTGCACCCTCATGGAGGTTGGCAACTGGAGCCGGACTGCGGTTGGGCTGATGACCCTCTGGATAGGGAACGGGCCGAGGAATCGAGGTGCCAGTTTACGCGATTCCACCCGCAGTGGGAGATCCTTGGCTGACAGCCACACCTTCTGGCCAACACGGTAGGCGGGTGCCGGCGATCTTCGGCGGTTAGCCCCAGTGGCATAGCTGACAGCTGACTTGAGTAGCGTGGCACGAGCTTGTGACCAGGTACGACGGCAACGGCGGGCATAGGCGAGGGCAGACGGGCAGGACACATCTCCTTCCTGGCTGGGGAACAGGGGGGGCTGGTAGCCATACACACACTGGAAAGGTGACATACCAGTGGCAGAGCAGGTGAGGGAGTTGTGAGCATACTCTATCCACATCAGTTGTTGTGCCCAAGCCTGGGGTTTGCGAGAAACCATGCACCGCAGCGCCTTCTCCAGCTCCTGGTTTGCCCGCTCGGATTGACCATTGGACTGGGGTGGTCACGGAGGGCCTCTTGAATTTCCTCCTCGATATCCCAGGTCAGGGCAGCTACGACGCAGGGATCGGGCAGAATTGATGCAGGTTCCTGGGAAGGGGCGTCATCCTTATGAAACTGACGGGAGAGAGCGTCCGGCTTGGTGTTCCGAGAACCTGGGCGGTATGACAGGGTGAAGTTGAATCTGGTGAAAAACAAGGCCCAGCGGGACTGTCTGGGGTTAAGACGTTTGGCATTGCGGATGTATTCGAGGTTTTTGTGATCGGTCCAGACCAGGAACGGAACTGTGGACCCCTCCAGCCAGTGACGCCACTCCTCCAGGGCAAGCTTGACAGCCAACAGCTCACGGTTTCCAACATCATAATTGCGCTCTGCAGGTGAAAGCCGGCGAGAGAAAAATGCACAGGGGTGCAACTTGTTGTCCTCCTCTGCCCGTTGAGAGAGTATGGCCCCGACTCCCACGTCTGAGGCATCCACCTCGACCACGAACTGCCGGTCTGAATCCGGCATCTGGAGGATGGGGGCAGTGGTGAACCGGGCCTTGAGGGTATGAAAGGCTGTGTTGGCCTCTGGGGTCCAGAAAAAGGGGTGTTTGATGCTGGTCAGAGCTGTGAGGGGAGCGGCGACGGAGCTGTAGTTCCGGATGAATTTCCGGTAGAAATTGGCAAAACCGAGGAATTGCTGCAGCTTCTTCCTATTCCCCGGAACTGGCCAGGAGGTAACTGCCGAGACCTTTGCGGGGTCCATCTGGATATTGCCTTCAGCGACGATGTATCCCAGGAATGACACAGTCTGAGCATGGAACTCGCATTTCTCCGCCTTGACATAGAGAGAGTTCTCCAGGAGCCGTCGAAGAACCAGCTGGACATGACGGGTGTGTTCGGACAGAGTTCTGGAGAAAATTAAGATGTCGTCCAGGTACACGAAGACGAATTTATTCAGCATGTCCCGCAGCACATCATTCACCAGCGCCTGGAATACCGCTGGGGCGTTGGTGAGGCCAAATGGCATTACCAGGTACTCATAATGGCCGGTGTGGGTGTTGAATGCAGTCTTCCACTCGTCACCCTCCCTTACTCGCACTAGGTGGTAAGCATTTCTAAGGTCCAGTTTGGTGAAAATAGTGGATCCCTGGAGCAATTCAAAAGCAGAGGTGAGTAAAGGCAGAGGGTACCGGTTCTTCACTGTGACATCATTCAGACCTCGATAATCAATGCAGGGGCGAAGAGAACCATCTTTCTTTCCCACAAAGAAGAACCCGGCACCAGCAGGAGAGGAAGACGGGCGGATGAGTCCAGCTGCCAGGGAGTCCCTGATGTAATCCTCCATAGTTTTTCTTTCAGGAGGGGATAGTGAGTAGAGGTGACCTTTGGGTGGAGCAGTCCCAGGGAGGAGATCAATGGCACAGTCGTACGGACGGTGTGGGGGCAGAGATGTGGCTTTGGTCTTGTTGAACACCTCTCGGAGGCCATGGTAACATTCAGGGACATTAGAAATGTCGGGGGCAGTGCTGGGGGGTACTGAGCCGGGGGGCAGCGAGGCAGCACGCAAACAGGTCAGGTGGCAGGCATTTCCCCACTCTTTCACAGTTCCGGAGGCCCAATCGAGGTGAGGATTGTGGAGACGGAGCCAAGGGTAGCCCAGGATTAGGGGTTGGCCTGGAGAGCTGAGCAGGTGGAAGCGGATGGTCTCTCGGTGGTTTCCGGACACCATCATTGAGATGGGGGCTGTGATGCTGGTAACTGTGCCAATTACGTGACCGTCCAGGGCCCGGGCTGGAACAGGAGTGGACAAGCGATGGCTTTCCAAGCCCAGCTGACGAGCAAGTCCTGTGTCAATAATGTTTGCTTCTGCGCCAGAGTCCACCAGGGCTGCCAGGGTGTGGGTGGAATCAGACAGGTGAAGACAGACTTGGATGAGGGGTTTACGGCTGATGGAGGGCTGAATGTTCATTGAGCTCATCCGGATTCCTCCTACATCTGGTGAGCTCCGGCTTTTGCTGGACAGGTGGCGACTCGATGACCATCACCACCACAGTACAGGCACAAGTTGGAGGTGATGCGTCGCTGGCGCTCCGCAGGGGTTAGGGAGGTGCGGCCGATCTCCATCGGTTCAGACTGGTCCGGCTGGCTAGATGGTGTGGCAGGTGCGGACAGAAGGGCAGTTGGGACACTCCGTGTGCTGGTGGATGGACTCTGGCGCCCTCTCTCATGACGGCGGGCCTGGATCCTGCGGTCGATGCGGACAGCCAGAGCAATGGCTTCATCAAGAGTGGGGGGTTGATCATGGGAAACCAGCTCGTCCTTTATGTAGTCCGCCAGGCTGTGGAGGAAAGCATCCACCAATGCTTCCATGTTCCAGGAGCTCCGACTTGCCACAGTTCGAAAGTCAATGGAGTAATCCGCAACAGTCCTTCTGCCTTGGCGAATACTCATCAGGATCCGAGATGCCTCGGCTATTGTGGATTCCAAATCGAATACCTTGAGCATCTCCTCTGCGAATAAGTTGAAGGTTGCACATGCTGGGGTCTGGCGCTCGAACTCCGCCGTTCCCCAGAGTCGAGCTCGGCCCGTCAGGTGAGTGATCACGTAACCGACCCTCGCCCCTTCAGTGGCAAAAGTCCTGGGTTGCAGGGTAAACTGGACACGGCAGCTCGTCAGGAACGCCCGTACCTGGGTTGGGTCGCCGCTGAACCGCTCTGGATTGCCGATCCTGGGTTCTGGGGCTCCGGCAGCCACGGTAGCAGTGGACTGGGCAGGAGACTCGGGTGCTGGGCCGGTGAGCAGGCTGGCTGGGGCTGGGCCGGTGGGAGCAGGCAGAGGAGAAAGGTTGGTGAGAAGTTGAATGATCATTGCAAGTTGATGCTGTTGCTGCTGGAACTGCTGACGCTGGCTCAAGCCGGCTTGAAGTAGGGAGGCAATGTCAGCAGTGTTGCGGTTTACCTCTCTCTCTGTCTCTTCCAGGCGTTGCATGGCGGTGGGTGGTTCTGGTTCGTCGGTTTCCATGCTGGTTCGACCGTGCGCTGGGTCCATGTTTGGTCAGATCGTACTGTCAGACACCAAACAGGACGAGGACCACAAAAGCGTCACGTTCAAAAGTTTATTTAAGGGTTGGGGGTTCAGGGGGTTTCAGGGGTTCCGGGGGGGGTACAGGAGTTCCAAGAGTCTGCGTGTGTGTGTTCCCCCAGTAGCCGAACAGCGATGGCAGGAGCTGGATGATCCGGGAAGTCCTGGGGGAAACACACACACAACAGCAATTGAAACGAAGCAGCAGTACAGTCAAGGACTAGGCGGTATTCGTAGAAGAGGGACGGAAGGCAGGTCAAGATTACCGGGGCTGGAGAACACAGAAGTAGTCGAGCGGGTCCGGGATCACAGGCAAAGAGTCAGAGGCGTTTTCAAAAACAGGCAGGTAACTGGTGCTGGTTGCAGACGATCTGACAAGTGTGGACTGAAAAGCAAGGCTTTATATAGAGGGCATGATGAGTGGTGAATGCAGTGCAGCTGGTAGGTAACGAGGGTGAGGCAGAGCAGAGCAGGAACAGGTGGAGGTCATCAGACTTCAATCAGCACGTGTTACCAGGCAGAGAGAGAGCTCATGACAATATATATATATAGAGAGAGAGAGATTATTTATCAGATCATGATTTTGGTAATCAATAAAGTTCAGTCATTGCCCTGTTTATTCTATTCATCTGTCTGTCCTCTTAAATAGTAAAACGCACTTGTGCTATTTCATGTTTATGGTAAAAACAGAATTTATGGGTAAAAACAGAAATTACCCAAATGAAATGCAGTCCTTCTGAGTCCTGGTTAAATCCCTCTACCCCAGTGCAGCTATTTCATTGAGACAGTACTGCTCTACACCTCAACACACACACACACACACACACATTTCAATGGTAATAGAATATGACTGATGAAATGGCAAAATGCCATATTCAGCATCAGACAGTAAAAGCTCCCCACACACACATGTAAACACAATTATTGTCTGACAAAACAGGATGGTCAGATTTTGTTTCATTTGCACTCACTGACAGACTGACACACACACCTAGACAGAGTCACACACACACACACACACACACACACATACGCACACATCTGACTAAGCATACCAAACATCCCTGATGCATCTCATCAACACATTCCTCATGTTCTTCATTGTTGGTCTCAGGTCATGGTGTAAATCACCACTGCTAGCTATGGACAGGGAGGGGACACAAGTCAAACAACCCGACTCACGGTGGAGCCAAGTCAATAACATGCCTGCAGCATTCATAGCTAAGATCAAGTGGGTACAGATGACAATGCGCCATCTAGTTTGGTGGAAAAACATCCCAACTGAATGAGCAAGGGCAAGGGTGGGGGAGGTGAACGAAAGAGAGCAAGAGAGAGAGAGAAGGGGGAGAGAGGGGAGTGTGGGACAAAACAGCACTGGCTATTACCAGTCTGTCCCCCTCACCACTCTATCACTGCTAAATTAAATCTAAGAATGACAGATGCTGCCAATCAGCGACGGGTTGGTGAGGTCAAATCAAGATCCATGTGCTGACCTTTTCCACCGCCACCGCCTTTTCAGAGTACCTATCAGTGCACAGGGCCTATCAGTGGGAACTAATGAGTCTTAATGGTGAGAGGGCCATCACTTACCCACAGCCGCCACACCACCCCCCCACCCCCGCCTGGGGTGGCCAGGCCCTGGCTTACAGAGATGCTGATGATGAGTGCTCTCAATAAAAACCCTATTATCTCATCTGATGCAGAATATCAGTGTCCACAGAACACTTCACACATGCTCGCACACACACACACACACACACGAAACTGCCCCCACCCCATCCCAAGTCATTGCTCTTTTGGCCGTCTGCTTGGCATTTACTTGGGCTGTGGGGCAGATGCTTTTGTTTTCCCCGGGTGTTCGACACCATAAATCCTGCTACCTGCGGCATCCTTCCGCGGGCATTTGTTTGCGAATAGAGATGAGTCATAATCTGGTCCACTCCTGTCTGTCTAATTGAAAAAAGCCTCTGCACCCTTGACCCAGACGTCATCAGTGCAGTCTCAGACGCAGATTGCATTGCTCCCTGCTTAAAGCACTCAATGTATTGACAGGCGAAGCTCTGCACAAATACTTTTGAACCTGGAAAACCTAACATATTCAAGAAAGCACACAGACAACTGTGAGCAATACAACTTGATTAGCATTTTGTGCTTTGTGTGTGTGTGTGTGTGTGTGTGTACACGTGTGTGTGTGTGTGTGTGTGTGTGTGTGTGTGTGTCACATCTTTTGCTCCTGTGCATCTGGGTAATCTACATTTGGATATCTATTTGTGGCTTGATGTGAGCGCGTTGGTTTCTCCAGCGTGGCTGTAAGAGTGCATGTGCAAGGGGATGGGATTAATAAGCCTCTTTCAGTCCGCTTTTGTTAGTCTCAAAACCGCAGGAGACCCAAACAGCGCCCGCCTGCAGTGCATAACATGCGCTCCAAAACTGATAGAAATGGACAAGTCGGCGCGAGTGCGCAAGTCTAGCGGAAAAACTGAATTTTGTTTCATTTAATCCACACTTTTTGCATGATTCGTCGGCAGGCGGTTACTCCAATTTGATTGAGGTGGAAATGCCCAAATTAAATACAGTAAATCTAATGCCAAATGATGTTACATAACTGTAATTATTATTAGACAGTGACTGTGTCAGTGTGTGTGTTTGTGTGTGTGTGATCGTTTGTGCGTGTGTGTGTGTGTGTGTGTGTGTGTGTGTGTGTCAGTCTGTTTGTGTGCACAAATGACAAAATCTAGCCATCCTGTTTTGTCAGACAGATCAAACCATGCAACAATGGAGACTTTGGATTTCAATTTATCCCTGGACATTTTTGCCAACATACAAAAAAAAACTGGGTTGGACCTGAACCATTATGTTGTTCTATAATGTTTTCTTTGCAGTTTTTCTCCAACCAACTGTGAGCATGATGAACACAGCTTAACACCAAATCCAGCGTGCTGTCTAACAGTTTGTCAAGACAGTGACCTTTTCATTTGGAACCATACGCTATATGTGTGGAATAGTCCCCATTCCAAATGCAGCACCCATACAGGCTGCAGTTGTTCTATCCTCTGCTCTGAGCAGTGCCCAGGACACACCCTGACTCCACTCCCTTTGAGGACAAACTACTCCCTCAGAGGACAATATGTGTGTCTAAAATGAATATTTGAATACTTGAATGTACTGGTGCAAGCAAGAGTGTGGGTTTGATTTCCACCTGTCTCCTTCATGATTCCCTAGACCTATGCAGTTTGATGAAGAACTATTCAAAGTTTTAAGTTAAAGTTGACTGGTATTTCACATACACTTTTATCCAAAGCAACGCAGGGTCAAAATGGTGGGGGAAGAGACGGAAGGATTGTGGACACCCTACAAACCTGCATAGTACATTCTTATTAAATAGGGTGGTAAAAATACATAAATAGTGACTCAAAAGAGGAAACAAAATAAACTCATAAAGAAGACTGAAAATGACGTCAGACTCTTTCTGCTACTATGCCTTTTTCTGTGTGAAAAGCTGGTCTCTCTTGGAGTCTCTCCAAGCTTGCGTGCCATGCAAGTGTGAGGCACAAGTGGCTGAAGCCAATCAGCTCTAATAGGAAGTGACTTGCGACAGCCTAAAATCAGGGAGACGTGCAGAGCAGAGCAAGACTGGCCACCCCACCCCACGCCAGTGGAGCTGCACCACCATCCTGCCAGAGTTGCGACGCACCGCATCCTCGGCCAGTCCAGAGAGAAGCTGAAAGAGGGAAAGGAGGAAGAGAGAAAGAGAGAGACACACAGAGACAGTGTGTGTGTGTGTGTGTGAGGGTCAAAGTGAGAGGCAATGATCCATATGCTTTCCTCATACATAGTGTATGTGCCATGCTGTTTAGAATTGGAATTAGAATTAGAATAAAATGCCATGCTATGGCATTCAGCTGCCTGGGGTTTGAGAGCTTTCATCTGGGCAAAAATCTCTCATAATTACGAGACAGCTCAAATTCCTCTGTGACACATTTGCATCGTGTAACAGCCTGCACAGCAATTGATCATGCAGCTCGACACAAAGGGTGCTATTGATTTTGCTTGCATGGAGCCTCCTCTTACCTAAGTGTGCAGGGTCATCCATCACAATTTCTCACAATGTCTGTTTTCATGCCTGACACACTTCATGCAAAAGTGCACCGTCGTGGAGTTCCATGCAGTCCCTTCTGGCCCCTGACATACAGTACCGGGCCAAAGTCTGGCTAGCGTATACACTGCAATGCAAATCATTACTGTCGTCGCTGTAGGGAGTGACGCGCAGCTTTTCGGCTCGCATTTCCTCAAACAGCGATAGGGACAGCGAATGCAAATCAAGGCGCTTTCGCTTCACTGGAGGTTTCTAGAGGCAGAGTTGGAAATGCTCCGCTTTATTCATTCCCATCTCTGTTTCCCTATGCTATGCTTTGCACATCCTGCCTAAGGGACAATTTGGTTTGCAGAGGGCAGATCCCGCGTATGAGAGAGGCATGAGGAAGCCTCCTCCTCCTCCTCCTCCTCTCTCTCATCCGCCAGCTCTCGTCAGACAGAGAGAGCTGCAGACGTCTGCCCGAGGTTGACCAGCCAGCAGGGCCTCAGATTAGAGAGGCGCTCTGAAGACCTTAGCAGACGTCGGCTGCCGACTTCGGATCAAATCCAGCTCAGGTCTGGACTAGATGCGGCCCACTTCTTCGTCCAGGTCTGGCTGACTGTGAAACTGAGTTAGTGGCTTTGGGTGTGCAACCCCAGCCTCTCCTCTCTCCTGTGGTCTAGTGTATAGGCAAAAGGATTTTGATGTCTCATTAATGTGACACAACATTTTTTCAGAGGGCTTCTATCATGTCTTAAGTCACCATGAGTGCATCTGTTATCTACAACCACCTCTGTGCATGTTATTTTATTCATTTTCTTTACGATTAAATTGCCCTCAAAATGATCTTCAAAATCACAGCCAAGTTTTGCCATGGTTTACAAAAATAAAGCAAAGGAAATGGTATTGGTATTGGTAATGGTATTGCTATGTTAAATCACAACAACAACAACAACAAAATGTGAAGATACAATATGGAGTGGACATTTAAATGAGCATTAACCACATGGTGGGTGAGTAAAAATATCAGTATTCTGGTGATTCTCTAGATAATCCCTGTAAGAGAGTCTGTCCACACCTGCATAGCTGCTGACTACTGCCTTATTCTTAGAGGGAGAGCAGATAGCTAACAAACGTTCAGAAAAAGTCCTGTTGACAAATTTGAGGAAAAGTCGGTAAAGGGGCTATTTCACACAATTTGAGGGTGCTGAATTCAAATATTTTGTTTACCAAGCTCAATTTTGAGTTTTAAGCTTGCTAATTAGCATAATTCACATACTTTTTGGTTTTGCCATCAGATATCATAGGAATTGCAAAAAATAAGGCATTAATATACTCTTTATGTATCAGATATGTTATAGGACAGGACAGGAATTACCCCAAAGACCCTTAAGAAGCAAATGAAAATAAGCTAAACTAAAATATTTGAAATAAGAGCTAAAAGGCAGTATGACGTTTAGAAACAAAATAGATTCCTTGATAATACATTGATAAAATAGTAGGTAGAATAGTTTCTGTAGAAAGTACTTTGTCACTAACTATTCTGAACGGTTGTCAGTCTTTACAGAGGATTTACACTGTTTTGTTTTACTGTAAAGGCGACTGTGCTTGCCTAGTTAAAACATCTCACTGGTGCTCTTTCCTATCATTCAAATTCCAGCCATGCAGAAAAATGGAAGAGTGTGCATGTTTGAGGAGTGCTGAAGAGTGCTATGGAGATTACATTATTTGCAAAAAATGTATGTTTATGGTTATGGTTATGGGATTTTGCAGACGCCTTTGTCCAAAGCGACACACAAATACAAAAACATAAATATAACAGGGAACAGATTACAATGTTGGTCAAACTATAATAAGGAGGATAGCAATAATCAATTCAATCAATAATATAAAAAACAATAATATAATATAAAAAACAATGACATAGTAAGACTATATTAAGGAGAATATCAATAATAAACAATAATGTCAAATTAATCAACAGCCTAATGGAAATAAAACAATATTATACAAACCATAACGCATAAGAAGCACTTAAAGAACTACAGTAAGTGCATGTTGAACAGGAATGTCTTTAGACCCCTCTTAAACAACCAAAACTACCACAGGAACGGAGACCACTGGGCAACTCATTCCACCAACATGGAACCACTGAGGAAAAGAGTCTTGAATTAGACCTACAGTAGTGTTTATGACTGGTCGACATAACAGACGCTCATCAGAAGACCGCAGTGGGCGGTTGGGGATGTATGCCTTGATTATTGAATTAAAATAACTAGGAGCAGATCCAGTCAGTGTCCTTTAGGGCAAAGTGAGAGATTTCAATTGAATTCTGGCTAATAGGGAGCCAATGGAGAGTAACTAGGAGAGGAGTTACATGTGTCCTCTTTGGCTGATTGAAGACCAGGCGTGCTCCAGCATTCTGAATCAGCTGTAATGATCTTATTACACAAGCAGGTAAGCCAACTAATAGTGAATTACAATAGTCCAGCTTGGAGATGACCATGGTTTAAACAAGAAGTTGTGTGGAATCTTGTGTCAGATAAGGTCTGATCTTCCCAATGTTGTTCCCAAGTTAAGTCGGTCATCAATTACAACGCCCAAGTTACGTGCCGATCTAGTTGGGGTTAGTGAAGTTGAGTCAAGCTGGATGTTAATCTGTTGGGGAATAGCTGTTTTAGCTGGAAACACCAAAACAATTTAGACAAGATATCCTTTATAGTGCAACAAAAAGAAACATTCTCCAGTGCATCATTACTGCATATGATGCTGAAAGAGAAGTGGAACTAGGACAAATACTTAGCTATGAACTGATTAATGTACTGTAGCTATTGCATTTGCAGATAGTGATGGTTATTTGTGAAGTGGAAATAAGTCTATCCTCACTCAAGTGCTGTCTAGCAATGTGGAATGTTCAGTAGTGATCACTGCAAAAACTGCACATTCAACACTAGTAATAGATGCTCAAGATCTAGTTATGTCTTTAGGACACCCATCTGACTGCAGCACATTTAAGAAGTATGCAGGAAAGTTTGTAAGAAACTTTTGTCAAAGTCCTTTTAGGCAAGTCCCTCCACTCGGCGGCCATATACAGTAGCAACGCTTCTTGGGCACACATCGGGCATCCATCTCGGCAGAAATGCGCATGCGCAAGGCTTCACGACACCAACCTACTGCAATCTTGCTCCAGGGTCGAGATCACAACACATGATTGGCACGATGTCTTCACAACACACCACATTATTGGCTCAATGTATTCACAACACAGCACATGATTGGCTCATTGTATTCACATGTCAACGTTTTGCCGCGGAAGGGGTGTGATATGCGTAGACAACTGCCATATTGGCGTTACAAACTAACCCCATGCATTTCTATGGAGGATTTTCTGAGTGCTGTGTCTCCTCATTATTATATAAGTATATAGTATATAAGTATATATACTCTTTTGATCCCGTGAGGGTCTCTGTATTTATCCCAATCCGTGAATTAGTGAAACACACACAGCACACAGTAAACACACAGTGAGGTGAAGCACACACTAATACCGGCGCAGTGAGCTGCCTGCTTCAACAGCGGCGCTCGGGGGCTAGGTGCCTTGCTCAAGGGCACTTCAGCCGTGGCCCACTGGTCGGGGCTCCGGTTACATTACATTACATTACATTACATTACATTACATTTGGCTGACGCTTTTTAACCAAAGCGACTAACAACATGGTAAACAGTAAGTTTTTAGAACAATTCTCACAATTTTAGGACAGTTTAAAAAAAAACATTAGAGTACAGTAAGAATAAGTGCGTCGGTGAGTGCTGTTTTTAACAGTTACTTGTCAGTTTAAAACGGCTGGTGAGTGCTAGGATCAGTAAGACTTGTTGTAAGTGTTGCTATGAGAGTAGATGTTCTCTAAAGAGCTGGGTCTTCAGGAGTTTTTTGAAAGTGGAAAAGGATGTCCCTGTCCTTGTAGGAACTGGCAGTGTGTTCCACCAACGAGGAACAACAGATGAGAAAAGTTTGGATTGGCTTGAGCGTACCGGTGGTAGAGCTAGACGTCGTTCGTCAGAGGAGCGCAGCGGTCTGGAGGTAGTGTAAGTCTGTATGAGGGCATTCAAGTAGGTGGGAGCAGAACCGGAGACTACTTTGTAGGCAAGCGTTAGAGACTTGAATTTGATGCGGGCCGCCATAGGTAGCCAGTGTAGCTGGATGAGCAGCGGGGTAACATGTGCCCTTTTGGGTTGGTTGTAGACCAGGCGCGCCGCCGCGTTCTGGATCATCTGAAGTGGTTTCACTGCGCAGGCTGGGAGACCTGTCAGGAGGGCATTGCAGTAGTCGAGTCGTGAGATGACTATTGCCTGAACCAGAAGTTGGGTAGCATCTTGAGTCAAGTAAGTCCTGATTTTCCGTATGTTGTAGAGTGCAAAACGGCATGACCGGGCGACTGAGGCAACATGATCCGAGAAGTTTAGTTGGTTGTCAAGAACAACTCCTAGATTTCTTGCAGTCCTGGTCGGTGAAACAGACAGGGAGTCAAATTTGATGTTGATGTCGTGGTGTATGGTAGGTTTAGCTGGGATGACCAGCAGTTCAGTCTTTGAGAGGTTCAGCTGGAGGTGGTGTGCCTTCATCCATGTAGCTATGTCTGAAAGGCAATCCGAGATCCGTGCTGAAACCAGGGGGTCGTCAGGTGGAAAGGACAGATAGAGCTGTGTGTCGTCTGCATAGCAGTGGTATGAGAAGCCGTGCGAACGGATAATCTGTCCCAAGGAGGTGGTGTAGATAGCAAAGAGGAGGGGGCCCAGCACTGAGCCCTGGGGGACCCCTGTGGTGAGATGGTGAGGTGCGGATAGCTGACCAAGCCATGATACGTTAAACGAGCGTCCTGTGAGGTAGGATTCAAACCAGGAGAGAGCAGAACCGGAGATTCCCATGTCAGCGAGTATAGAGAGAAGGATACGGTGATTAACCGTGTCAAAGGCAGCCGATAAGTCAAGCAGAATGAGTACTGATGACCGAGCGGTCGCCCTGGCTTCTTTTAAGGCTTCTGTTACAGACAGCAGAGCCGTTTCAGTAGAGTGGCCGCTTTTGAACCCAGACTGATTTGGATCCAGAAGGTTGTTCTGTGAAAGGAAGTCAGAGACCTGTTTGGAGACTGCTCGTTCAATGCCTTTGGATAGGAAAGGCAGTAGTGAGACAGGGCGGTAGTTCTCGACTTGAGCAGGGTTGAGAGAAGCTTTCTTAAGTAACGGTGTTACCCGGGCCATTTTGAACGCTGTTGGAAATGTGCCGGAGGTTAGCGAGGCATTGATCACATGTGTGATAGCTGGAGCGATGGTCGGGCTGATGGACTGAAGTAGGCTCGTAGGTATAGGGTCCAGCGAGCATGTGGTAGGACGGCTGCATGTCAGGAGTCTGGACACTTCACTCTCGGAGAGAGGCATGAATGCTGAAAAAGATGTTCCAGCAGTCCCTAGAGGTTGTAGGAGTGCGGTATCTGAGTCAGATGCGTTGAGTGGGCATGTAGAGAATTGACTGCTGATTGCCGCCACTTTGTTTGTAAAAAATGAGGCGAGGGTATCTGCAGTAAGGCTGGATGGAGGAGGAGGTAGCTGAGGGTTGAGTAGCGATTTGAAGGTTGAGAAAAGTTTTCGAGTGTCTGTAGCGCTGTTGATTTTGTCATTGTAGAAAGCAGTCTTAGCAGCAGTGATGCTGGCTGAGAAGGAGGTCAGGAGTGTCTGGTAGTTTTTGAGGTCGTCAGCTAGTTTGGATTTGTGCCATTTCCTCTCCGCGGCTCTGAGTTTGGTGCGCTGCGATCGGAGGGTATCATTTAGCCATGGATGAGAATGTTTAGATCGAGCTGGCCTTGTGGTAAGAGGGCACAGCTCATCTAGACACGAGGTCAGTGTGGAGCAGAGCGAGTCAGTGGCTTCATTAACCTCCAGAGAGGAGAAGGTGTTGAGTGGAGGTAGACCGGAGGCAACCACAGAGGAGAAGTGCGTTGGAGACAGGTTCCGGATGTTGCGGCGGAACGTGACCATCGGCTGAGGAGCTGGAGGCTGTTCTGACAGGCTGACGTTGAACTGGATGAAGAAGTGGTCAGAAAGATGGAGAGGCGTCACCATGAGGGTGTCTGTGCTGCAGTTCCGAGTGAAGATCAAGTCAAGCTCTTTGCCAGCTTTGTGAGTCGGTGGGCTTTGAACCAGTTCGAGGTCAAAGGAGTGGACCAGGGCCAAAAAGTCCGCTGAGCCTGGGGCATCTAAGTGGATGTTCATATCACCGAGAACAAGAAGCGGACAGTCATGCTCAGGGATGGAGGATAGCATAGGTTACAAGTCCAGAGTGCTAACCAGTAGGCCACGGCTGCATTAGAAAGTCTCTGCTTTTGTATTGTTATTTGGTGTTTGTTATGTGGTAGCAAATGATGTTAACTATCAAAGAAATAGACCTAATGTAGGAATGCACACAGATATTACAGATAATGGTGTAGGTCTATCTGATTAAGACCTGAGTGGTTGAAACATACTTATTAAATTACACTGGGAGCAAAGAAGACTATCTTCACTTTTTTCCCTTTTCAACTGTCAAAGAAATCCCATAAACACGGGAAGGCCTAGGGTAGCCTACATCAGATGGCCAAAAGATTAGGCTCTTCTGCATAGCATTAAGTGACTTGCATGCAGCAATTTGAACATTGACCTTGATCTAGCCTACTTTGGCTATTTAAAGGTAATTTATTGCCAAAACACCACACAATATAAATGAGCTATAACAAACAATAAAGGACTTAATCACACAAACTACTACTGACTACAAAAATAATAATTATGTAGGAAGTTTAGAAGTTTAAAACCCAGAATTGACCAAAAGTGCACCAAATTCAACACAAATGAATCAATACACTTGGAGGAGGCCTGCGTCCTTTCTTTTCCAGATATTTTAGGATTTGGATATAGCTTCAGTATCGAGTATCAAGATATTTATAGCAGGTATTGTATCGAAGTCATAATTTTGGTATCGGGACAACACTATGCCAGAGCCACTCTGTTTTCTAGATGTCGAGGATCGGAGGCTCTACCACCAACAAGTGATGCTGCTCAATGGCATATTAGAAGAGCTCATTATCAAGCTCTAGTATGGAGGCAAGCACACATACCAAATCCAGTGTTACTAGAAGTAAAATGTTTTTCACTTGTCGGTTGTTGCTGACGGTAGATGCAGTTCTGCATTAGGGTTATTCCTGCTATCTAAGTTCATATGTAGGCCTACTGTAGGATATATTCTGAGTTGAAGGTTATCTATGCAACTTGTTATTGTGATGAAATGCAAACACCACATGAGTGACTCACTATGTTAGCAATAAAAATATGGTTGTGTTTTGATTAGAATTTCCGAGTGTATTACATGTTAACTTTAATCATGTTCCCATTAAATACATTAATAAACTATATTATGGTTTCTTTAATGCTCAAACATGTAAAGTGTATTTAGAGAACACTTTTATTTGGTTTTAGTGATTACTTTTGAAATCAACACAATTTAGGGAAAAATAAGCAAAGAAAATCGCTATTTTGTGTTAAAATGCTGATTATGTGGCTTAGAACTCAGAATTGAGCTTGGTAACCAAAATATTCAGAATCAGCACCCTCAAATTAGGTAAGAGGGGTGGTTTACCAACTTTTCCTCAAATTTGCCGTCAGAAGTTCTCTTCTGTGAAGCTGCTCTCCCTCTATCTGGTCCGGATCTGGCCCAGCCTCAGTTTGTTCCTGGGGACCATCGACTGCCTGAAGATCCTGATGTGTCAGCGTTGCCTGTGGAAATAAAAACATAATTTCATCTTCCTAATTGCTGACAACTGAGGTGTACTTTTATACGCAGCGCAGGTCTGCTGACGGGGCTGTGCAGAGAGGTGTGTGTGTGTGTGTGTATGTGTGTGTGTGTTGGGGTGAGGGCGGGGGGGGGGGGGGCAGGGAGATGGACAGAGCATAGACAGCAAAGACATGGAACACCGACAGAATCACCCACATAAAGGGTGATGAAAGCAAAGAGAAAGGGAGAGATAGAAAAATAAGGGGGAAAGGAAGAGACCTGTAAAGAAAGAAAGAGAAGGAGAGGGGAAAAGAGAGAGGGAGGGAGAGAGAGATGGAGAGAGAGAACAGTTGACTTCCACTGCCGTTACTCACACCTGCAGTAGGATGCGATCTCCATAGCAACAAGACTTGGCAACAGCGTGCAGAGCTGATATTTGAGGTGGTGATCTTAAACATCCCCTTTCTCTCCTTTTTACTGCAGTCTTACTGGCGAAGGCATTCACGTCTCGCCTCAACTTAGGTGCATTAATCGCCCCACAGCAGCAGCAGACGCTAACACACAACTCTCCAGATAAGCAGCGCAGCGCCTGTACACGTCTGCACCTGTGTCTGTGCCTGTGTGCTTTATAAACACAATTCATTTCTCCTCTTCTATTCGTATTGCAGGTAATAATAATTAAAGTGATCTTACGTAACCACACTCCAATGTCTATGGGCCTCAGGAGAGGAGGACAAAAGGGATCAAGCGGGATAAAAACAGCCCTGTTACCAAACGAGGAGATTTTAGGCACAGTGTTGACACCAAGAGAAATGCAGGGGCCAACTGGACTTTTCTATGAGAGAGAAGGGGGGGGGGGGGGTTGGTCAGGCCCACGAAAGTGCGAGTTAGGACACTGAACATGAGCATGACCAAACTGCCAATGATGGCCGTGGAGATGGATGCAGGAGGGGGTGGGTGGGGTGGGTGGAGCAGATTAATGACGGAGGGAGAGGGGTGCTGCTGATTCATTTGTATGAGTGACCGGTGAATGCAATGATGGTGAAGCAATTTGAACCTATATGAGTATGCCAATTCACCTGTCATATGGACACATCCACTTGTGCATCACTAGTCACACGGGTTGAAAGGACTGTAGGACAAAGTGATTCATCATTCCAGCCGTGCATGTGTGCCAGCCTCCCCAGGGTGAGCAGAACTGTGAGTTGCATAAAATGCTTGCAAACATGCCAAGTGGGAGTGGGTTAAGGCTCCTTGCATGCTGAAACAGAGTGCAAAGAGGATGCAGTCTTCAGCAGCCCTCTGCAACACCTGCATGCCCCACAAAAAGCCAACCTGTGGAAGCCCCCAGTCCACCATCAGCCCCAGCACCACCCTGGCTTACTCAGCTGCCTGTGAGTTTGATGGGGGCAGCCTCATTATATGCTTTGATAATGAGCTTGATGACCGCACAGCCGCAGCCAAGGGAAGAAAACAGGCAAGCAGGCTGCATGGGATCGCCATCTGGTGGACAGAAGGGGGAACATTTTGTGTAATTTGGATCAATTTTATTTTTCTCTGTGTGTTTTTTCAGGGATAACAATGGTTATGGATTTACTCTGTCTAAATGGATTTCAGATTTTAAAATACAGGAAGTAGCCTCTCCTTTCATTGACATACAAAGCTATATCTTTGCCTCCAAACAGATCCTATGTCTTTCCATTAGCATAACTGTCCATCCTAACTGTGAAAAGGGAATTGTAAAAGGTGCAGGAAAGCAAAACCAACAATTAGAAATATTACATAACGGCGGCGTGCCATCACATGGCTTACTTCTGCATAGCCCACTGGGCCCATCCCCCTCCCCTCCTCTCTGCCTCAGAGCGGAGCTGCACAATGCAAACCCCCACTCCACTCCACTCCTGGAGGCTCCCTCTCCTCCTGACCCACCCACGTGCCCACACACACACACACATACATACCGCTGTTAGAGGCATCCCTGCTCCAGTGGTGGGAGTCTGTTTGCATCATTACACACAGACACACGCGTGTGAGCAACATACATACTCACACAGATACAGGAACAGATACAGGAACACACACACACACACACACACACACACACACATATACACAGTATATATATATATATATATATATATATAAACCCACAGATTCACACATTTCACCACACACATGCATCCACACAACCCCAACATGGAAGGAAGGCCCGCATGCCTCCTTCCCTCTTCTGACTGATGGTTGTGTGTGTGTGCAGACCAATAGCCTCATCCAGCACTGCTGTGTGTTCATCACCCCCACCCCCATTCTCCATCCCCCATCCCTCCCAGCCTGTTAAAGTCATAGGCAGTCAGAGTACAGTAGTAGCAGAGTCCCCTCTCCCATCCTCCTCTCCCCCTGCGCGGGTATGGTGGCAGACGTGCCTTCACGCTCCGTGCATCCACCTCCCGGAGGGCTAATAAAATACGCAGCACCAGGGGAGCGTGTCAGCTGGCACTGCCATCAACCATCACCTCCAGCGCGACCTTGTCCTGGACTCCCACGGAAGCCACAGCGCAAACGGAGGTGGAGCGTCGCAAGACATTTGGATGGTGCAAAAGATATGGTGCCTGGGCCTGTGTGAATGTTGTAGTTGCTTTGTGTGTGTGTGTGTGTGTGTGTGTTTGTGTATGTGTATATGTGTTTGTGTGCATGCGTGTGGTGTGTGTGTGTGTTTGTGTATGTGTATATGTGTTTGTGTGCATGCGTGTGGTGTGTGTGTGTGTGTGTGTGTTTGTGCATGTGTATATGTGTTTGTGTGCATGCATGTGGTGTGTGTGTGTCTGTGTGTACATGCTCTATGAGGATCTGTAAGTCAAGAGGCACTCTTAGGGTCAAGGAAAAAAAGAGGACAAAATGTTGATCATTTGTATTAGACGTAGTTTTGGAGTGCAGTACTGATTATAATTTCAATCGAGTACTCGAGTGATTGGAGTCCCCCACTTGGTGGAATGGAAGAAACAATGCCCCCCCCCCCTTCAGATACCCAATGCATTGGGTTCCATTCACATGCTGTGTGTCAGGCAGGGTATCCTCTTGTCAGAGTGCGAGGAGAGTAATGGCTATTGAAGTGGATCTGAATTAAAAGCTTTCCATGCCATTCACAATTAGCAGCAGGGCCTCTTCGTTTTATCTCCAGCGCGCACACGACAATTAGTGTCAGCACCACACTGGAGTACTGTTGCACAGGCTCTACGCGTGGCCTACAATACACACATTTATACACACACACACACACACATAAATATATGAACACATATTCTGTCTTTCTTTCTCCACACACACAAACATCTGAACACAGTCTCTCTCTCTCTCTCACACACACACACACACACACTCTCTCTTTCACACACACACACACACACACACACACACACACACACACACACACACACACACAAACACACACACAATCTATTGTGCAGAAAGAAATAGTCAGTG
This sequence comes from Alosa sapidissima, assembly GCF_018492685.1. Classification (NCBI taxonomy): domain Eukaryota; kingdom Metazoa; phylum Chordata; class Actinopteri; order Clupeiformes; family Clupeidae; genus Alosa; species Alosa sapidissima. The sequence goes on along the minus strand of NC_055967.1, from coordinate 6,769,250 downwards.
AAAGAAACCAGAATGAGGCAATAAAAGATTCAAATACGTTACAACCTAAAGTAACAATCTAACACACCTAACACAGACCTACCATGTACTTCTCTATCTTCCATCTTCAACCTCCTTCTTCTACCACTTTCTCCTCCTACCACACTTTGAATAGAACTTATAATGTCTACACTCGTATCCTCTAGTAATCATATTGACTGAAGCTGAAGTAATTCCTAACCAAGCTCTTCTCTTGAATATTATTCCTCCTTCTGTAAGTGGCTTTAGATAAAAGCCTCCACTAGATGAGTAAATGTAAAAGGACATGTAGAAAGACAGAGGGAGAGAAGGAGAAAGACAAAATATTGTGGGAAATGCTGTGACAGCCATGACGAGGATCAATAGTGAATTAATCTCAGCCCTGTTTAAAAACCATGATTTACTGTACGCATGTATTGACAGGGGCCGCTATAAAAGCCGATGAATGCATATTGATGGCCATGTTGTTTATATGCTCAGAAGATTTGTTATTGTACAGCCAGACATTTATAAACACTCTCAACTGGTAACATGCATGTATGGACTCTCTCTCTCTCTCTGTCTCTCTCTCTCTCACACACAAACACACAAACACACACACACACACCATAATCACACAAATACAACCAGATCTGCTGAACAGGACTGCTCCACCATGTAACACAATGATGATTTAAAGTGTGAGGACCTACAAAGTCTTGCTCTTTTAGTCTTCTAGAAAATGTAGGATATTGTAGTTTCCTTGTGTGATAGCCAGTTTGTTGTCATGGACACAGTTTTTTTTTTTCTTCAAAAAAAAAAAAAAAATACTGTGTCCATAGCAACTGAGTGCACTTCAGCACTGCCAAAAATGGTCGGTAAAGGGGAGGGAAGTCTTTAAGTACTCTGATATGTGGATTTTAACCTCACAAACTCCATTAAAGTAGACCAATGTGGACCTTCTGAAACACAGTTCAAAAGAGACCAAAGGAGAGAGATGGTCTGAAATTGCATAGCATCACTGCACCAAAGACCTGAAAAAAAAAACAGTAGTCCAGTAGTCCATTACAGCAACATCCCTCTCTGGTGCCATAAGGCACCACCATCCTGTCTAGAGTGCTAAGAAGGGAAAGGATGCATAGGTAAATATATTCTACACATATTTGGAGACCTGAAAATTAATAAAATGATAGATTGCATTGTTAGAAATCCTTCAACATAAGTCTTCACAGAAGTAGAATATCCAACTGTTTCCAAATATGTACTGGAGGGAGGCTGGGGAATAGCATGGCTTTGTTTTAAAAACAGACGAAGGAGACATTCTACAAAAGCTTCTAGCCCCTTGAGAAATAAAAGTCAATGGCTATTATTAGAAACATGCTGAGGTGCCCCCTAGTGGACAAAACAAGCCATTGATGCTTTATAGAGCACTGACCTGAAAAAGGGAAATGAGCTTTACATCATCTGATGATTGTGTTGATAAATCTCATTTCTTTAGATTGGCCAGTAAAGGTTACACTAAAATGGATGTCATCTTGCAAACTCAATCCATAAACACAGCATTCAATGTAAGCAATCTTTAAAAACACATTGTCATTATGTTTTTTTCCACATACTAACTTATAACAAAATGTAAATACATAAATCAGCCTCACCCACATCTATTATAATTTGATGCTTCAATCAACCTGGCCCATCAATTTCTGACCAATGCATGGGCTGAAATTCATATTGCTCAACACTGAAATATGACTATCATTGATGAGTGAACACATTGTGCTTGTCTTTTACTCTTGTATCCAAACACTCATGTTCAGACATGTCGTTTCAGGTCAGGTCTGCATTAGAAGAGGGGGAAGGGTTCAAACAAAATGACAATGTTACAAAAGGTCTCAAAGGTGACTGTGCATTAAAAACAGGTCTGGTTGGAATGTCTTATATTGGTTAAGATGTTTAAAACATGTGAGGCCTCTTTAAATGCCCATTCAGGACAGCATAACTGACTACTCAACAAGACACAAATGCATGCATTATCAGAAGGTGCACATATGGGTGCATAGTCTGCTAACACACACATAGATATATCCATGCAACTCACAGGGGTCTCCCGCTTAAATGGAATTAGAGTGACCTCAGTCAATTTGTCAAACCATTCCACAATCACCATGCCTCCTCGTTCATCCATCCTCTTTCTAAAACAACAACATGGTGAACAAATCCCCCCTGCATAACCTTTCACCTCCCCTTTCCACGCACACAGACATTCTTAGCAGAACTCCATTTCCCATGGGCTGAAAGGAGGAAAGAGATGAGGACAGTCATCATCAGCAGAGAGGTCATGCCCCAGTGGACAGGACAGTATGGGACCATAGATGCCAGAAAACAAGGAAGGTCTTGTTAGGATTATAAGACAGGGTCACTTAAGGATGTTGACAGATAAATCCGATTCTATTTCAAATCAAATTTATGTATACAGTATATCATCAAAATAACCAATATTTGTCTAAAAGTGCTCTACATCTGCACAGCCTAAAGCTTGAACAGAACCTAAGAGTGGTGGTCTGAATTAATTAGGCCACCGCTCTCTTAAATACAGTCCTATGTGATTAGGATGTTCTTAACTGATGGCTCTTTGTGATAATGTAATGAACTCAAGCAACTGGCAGTTGACTTAACAGTTTAATTCTAAATCTCACTCAAAGGGCTAATTACACAGGAAGCATACATACATCAACAGTAAGTCACACATTTGAGGGAACACGAAATAGCAAATGTGCTTATTACCCAACAGCCCCACACCTGTTGGGTTTCTGCATGAAAACAGTTAAACTGTGAAGAATGTTTCTCAAATGTAATGTATATCTATAAAGTAGTCTACTGAACATGGTCTCAAATAAGTTTCAAATAAGTTATATAGGCCTATGTTGATTATCAACCTATGTCCAAATTTGCTTCATCAATAATGGAAAGGCCTATGATTGTGTTAAGGTTATGCTTGACATGTGCTTTCCATAGTTTATTTATATTTAAGCCTATTTTTAAAAGAATCTTATCAACGAAATCAACTAATCTTGTAGCCTAGCCCATATGGACAAAAGCAGTTCCTCTCTCCCTCACCCCATCCTGCACTTCCCCTCGCACTCGATGTGCAGTGAGGACTCAGCGGGCCTGACAGTGGGAATGCGCTGTCCACGGCTAATCCCCGGGGGAGCGCGCCGCAATGCAGCCGCGATGTTTTAGCAGATCTCCCTTCATCCGTGTGAGTGCCGCTGGCGTCTGGTGGGGAGGAGAGACCCGGAACCGGATCAACGGAGAGCTCGGCCTGTTTGCTTTTGCCCGGCACTTTCACACACTCGCTCCGAGCGACTCGACTAAGATAATCGGAACTGGCACAAAGGCATACACAGAGGTGGCAGCTGCCCTGCCATTGACAATGGCGTGCACAGGCGTCACGGAACATCAAGAGCTCTATGACAGGCCATGCAGAAAGACCAGGGGAGCCATGCTGCTGTCTGATTCCGTGCCATCCACGCAGTGCTTGTATGGCTAAATCAGACAAAAAGAGTCTTTCTTAAATAGGGATAGCAGATTAAATATGCATTTAAAAATGCATAAGTTACACGAAGAAATTTAGCCTATATTCTCTAATTCTAAACAATACTTTTAAATGTACTCATAGCTATAGCGGTTTGTAAACACTGAATAGCATTCCATGCTTACATTTTCAAAGTCTTCAATGAGCAAATCCTAATATATTCAAATACATTCAATCCTTTACAAAAGCTGATGCATAAACAGATTATAAAAGGATATACACTATATAAGTAAGTACAAGTATATCTCAATTGTTTCAGTATTTTATTAAATCAAAGAATTTCTTCATTATTATCATTTTTTCTATATTTAGAGCACATGTTAGAAGGCCGTGTTCACAGAGATGATAGGAGTCTTCGACTGAAATCAAATCATTCGCAGACACAGGTAAAAGTACAGCACTGCAGCAGTTGAGATAGTAGGAGGAAGTGTGTGAGAGAGTTGTTTGTGTGTGCACGCACGTGAGTGGAAGGTAGGCTACTCTCCAAAAGCGACTCATCTGTGAGCTGTAAAGAGAGAGAGAGAGACAGAGAAAGAGAGATTCCTGACTCAGCACTTCCTGGTGCTCTGGTGTTAAGCTGGGTTAAGTCCACATCATCTTTCCCCCTCCCTCTCCTCCTCCTGCTCTACCCGGAGGCCGTTTTCTCTTTTCGGCCTGAGTAAAACAGGAAGGCATGCATGCAGGCATGTTGGAGCCACTGTCTGCCACGTCCACCCCTCCCACTCTCCCACATCAAAGTGCAAGGCTGTGATCAGCGGAGTATAAATGTAAAATATTTAGACATAGGCAAGGCAGACTCAGAGTGATCACTATATTTCACAAGACTCTGATGCTAGTTCATTGCCACATGTTACATGCGATATGTGTTAAACAATGAAGCAAATGAATCGAGTGTTGAGTTTTCAGGAATTCTAGGATAACACCACCTTATTAAGCATACGTATAGGCAGACATGGGCAGTATTTCAATTATATGTATTTAAAATACGTATTTAATTACTTTAGCGTATTTTGTAATTTGTATTTTGCAGGATTGGAAAAACTCAAATGTAGTTTGTAACAACATACTTTGAGGGATTGTATTTGAGTATTTCAACTACTTAAATACTTCTCAAATAAGCCAAAATGTCATCACTCAATTAAATACTACCCGCTATAACCATGACAATAGGCAATGCTTATCATAAAGCCAAAGGCCAGATTCTTGGTGAATCTGGTTTTAAGAATAGGCTGGGTGCCTGGAGATATCCTTTGGGCAATTCCCTATATTCTATAACTGTTCCCTATAACTGTAAGTTGACCTAAACATTTCATTACCTTTTTGGAAGAAAAGCATGAAATGTTTACCCATTTTCCATTTTCTTACTGTGGTATGCCACATTGTGACCAATTTAAAAGTGTTAGATCCAACCTTCTTCTATTACGATCCCCTCTGAACATGTGTAAAGTTGAAAAAAATGAAAAGAAAAGTGAATTGTGGGAGCCAAAATGGTCAACTTTATCACCCTTCTGTAAGGACAACATGGGTGTAAACCGTGTGTAAACCGAATTTGTTTGTTTATGTCAATTTTTGTCACCCTGTAGACAACTTAAAGCCCCTTAGAACCCCTTAGAACATGTCAGGAAGTTGAAAGAAATTAAAAAAGTAACTAGGAGCTTGAATTGTCAGGTGTGTTAAGTGCTACAAGACTAAAATTTGAAAACGATACAGATAAGATACTGAGGGAGAATATTAGGACCACGGCCTTTGACCCCATGACCTTGAGTACCTAATAGCTGATGTACATTCTTACTATAGGACAGTATTAAAACTTGGATTTGACATGAGGATTTATGTAAAGAGACAAAGACCTCCCGGAGTGGAATTCTCTCCCAAGTTAATTCATTCCGTATATTGGGACACCTTATAGGTTGTTATTCTGTTTATCCCCCATGTTGCCAGTAGGCATGCATTTATAGCACAACAAGGGAAATGTAGTTCAGTTTAAAAAGAGGCCGACCTATTCAATTTTTTTGTACTACTTTAATTGGTTACGAAAAATGATGGTGGGTAGTTTGTTTTGTTACAGTTGATTCTACTGTTGCGAAGCCTGCTTGTCAGTTCAATCATTGTTTACATTGATATGGGATGGTGATTACATTTTTTATCTACTTCATAGGTGCCCCAATGTACAGAATTTATAGCCCCCTGCCAGCCAATCAAAAATAGTATTTCTTGTCTCTTGGGGATATTTTCAATAATATGCCTTGTTAGTATACCATGATTATTGTGTGGGTATTTTTGTATTTCCAAATTACTAATTACTTGTATTTTAATTAAATACATTTTTCACATAAGTATTTTGTATTTTATTTTGTTACATTTCATGAGCCAGTATTTGTAATTTGTAACAAAATAGTTTTTGATGTATTTGTGCCCACCTCTGCGTATAGGGCCCTAAGGGCAAAGCCCAAAGTCACTTGCTCATGGTGCAATGTCTAAAAGTCTAACTAAAGCCCATTTAATAACTGGGCAAAATCTATTTGACAATTTAATACGAGCAACATCCTAAGCACAAACATCGGTGTGTCAGACCATCAGACCAATGCTACCACATGCCACCCACTAGCTTTAGTTCATGCATGAGACCAAGGGCGTAGGTTTGGTGGGGACACTACCCACTAACACCCCCCCCCCCCCCCTCCACTCAACTCTTTCACCAGCCACTATAGATATATAAAATTATTAAAACGTGCTATTGTCTAACTACTATCCATGATTAAAATGTGCTACTGTCCAACTTGATCTAACTATACTGTGTAGCCTACATAATCTGATTTTAATATGTACAGATATGTAGGCTATATTTAACATTTAACATTTATTTTCTATTTGGTCTGTTATGAAATCATGCATTGACCCATTTAAACAAAGCTCAGTTTTAAGAAACTTAAATACATGCATGCTAAGCATTTTGTGAAAGAAAACAGGCTACATTGACAAACTCTTAACCGTGAGCTGCCTGTATATTCTCTGATTCTAATAATTACAGATATCTAGGCGATGTAAGCACAGCTCAGTTTTAAGAAATGCTTAAAGCCGAAAGACTATGTTGAATTTTGCTACAATTTATTTATTTCAAAACCGGATTACTCTGGAACAGCTAACTATACACGGGAATGCATTACACCTTTGTGTTTGGTAAGGTCTGCTGCTTATTCTGATATAGGCCTATGGTTTGTCATGTGTTGCGTGAAGAGTGTGTAGGCCTACGATATTCCACCGAGACGAATGGATGTGGAGATGGCGCAGAGAATAATTATTAAATCTCTTGAAGTTATTTTTCTCGCGAACTGTTTATCACAGCAAATAGTGGCTAGCTAGCACCGTTTAAAAGCTGAGAAAAGGCTCTTTAATGTGACACACGATGAGTAGCCTACTTCTCGAGTTCAACAGAGAAGAATTGGTGAATTTGGACGCACTTCATATGCCTTGTAGTGCGCCATGCTTCGCAGGAGACTGCGGCTCACTGGTAGTTATTATAGGTAACTTAAAATCAGCGCGATTTACCCTTATAGGCTGCACATTACAAGATCTGTACGAGATGATCCGCAGCACTGAAGTGAGAAATGATTTAACTCTTTGAGTAGCGCATGTGAGCGCTTTTTTCCACATTTCAACCTGAATATTGGTGGGGACATTTCAGTCGTAATTTGACATTGGTGTGGAAACGTCCTTCGGTCCCCACGCAAATGACGTCCCTGCATGACTTTACTCATTGAGTGACTGCACTTTGACCATGATTTACATTATCGCCCATAGACTGAACTGAAACATGGTTCCACTGATATGATATTAGCATTACAGAAATCTCTAAAAAACAGCTAGAGACAGACTGTCTATGAATATCTCAAGAACCTTTATTAATGCAAAGGACAGGTAGGTAGTCACACGCACACAGAAAATACCCATGCACATGTATACAATCTGTATTGCTATTTACCACTTAACGCACATGAACATACACATTAGAATGCTCACCTACAAATCCACATAAAGCACACATACATGCACCGATACATGCACACACACACACACAGTAAAAGAGAGATTCATGATTTCACAGCATGGTTTGTGAAGTGTCTATGTCCAGTAACTCTGTGCCAAAGATGATGATGATGATGATCATGTAACCCGTAGCAGCAGTGAGCGCTGGGGGAGACTGCACTGCAGTGGTTTGGTGTGGCAGCATGGAGGCGGCTAGCAACGCTAATGTGGTCTGAAAGTGATGAACCCCCACCCACTGTTTGTTCTGTTCAAGAGAAATCGTCCCCTTGAGAGGAAGTCATCCACATGCACTTAATCATTCGCCCACTCTGTGGAAAATGCAAAACAAGTGGCATCTAATTGGATGTTATCTTCTTTTTCTTGTGGTGATACCATGCTGATGTCATAACCTGTAATAATTTTATTTTTGTTGTTGTCGCTGCTAATTGATTAAATTATTAATTAAGTGGAAACAGCTACTTTAAGTGTGATGAGATGTCTATTGAGGACACTATGACTTCACTCTGATTCCACTCTGGATGCTCTTGAGAGGCCTTCGTTAGACTGCAAAACGAGATGGCATATTACAGCAGGTAGTTAGGTCACAACTGTGCAGATTAAACAGACTACTTCAGACATCAGAGTCAGTATGTATTAGAACAAGTTGAGGATAGCTGAATAAGATTGGAGCCCCCCCCCAGGGAAAAAAATAATTAATCAAACTAATGAAAGCTGATATGCTGATTTTATTTATTTTTGTCAGGAGGCAATGGTTTTCCTGTTCCAAGAAAGCTCTTCAGGGTATTCAGTTGAGAGTTCGCAGACAGAGCTGATAGGTAAGTGTGTGGTGGAATGCTCCGCTGAGCCACACCTGTGTGAAGATCACCTTTTTGCCATTCCAGAGGCTGGAACACGCCCTTCGCAGCCCATTGGCTCTCTGGTTTTGTGTCTGACAGGACAGGCCGTCGTATCAGATCTTTGGGGCCTTTCCTTGGGACCAATGGTAAGTAAGCAATGGGAGGGCGTGAGGTGGGGCCGAGGTGAAATAAAACTCATCCATGGGGTGTGTCTTCAAAACGTCCCTCCAGTGCTGCGTCAATGGGTACTTTGTGGATACTTTCTGAACCGGTCCAATGCCACCAGCCACTCCAGGTCCAGGAGAAGCTTTCCATGAGGCACAGAGGTTTGCTGCAGCTGTTTTCTGTGGGGTAACTCATCCTCTTCCCTGGTTTTATGCTCCGCATGACATGGCCTACCATCCAGAAGGCAAGAACAAACAAGAATACAAGAATCTGAAGAACACAGTCGAAAATTGACTGAAACTAGAAGATGTTATAGGAGTTTGTATTTGTCATTTCACACAGTCAGTATTGTTGTTTTTGGTTTAATTTCGTCTTATTTGAGTTTTCATTTTGTCGACCACATCTCCTTATCACTTTTCCTGCCCAGCTATCCTTTCTGTATCCGTTGGACGGAGAACTGATAAGGGCATGTGGCTGATACTCTCTACCCTGTGTGAAGACAGGTGGACGTAAAGCACACAGATGCTTTTAACTTACTGGACATCATACCTGGATTTCTGCGATATTACCTTTTTTATTTTTATTATTATTATTTTTTTTAGGAACTACCACACTCGTGAATCAGAACCCTGAAGGCTTTGCCAAAAGGTCAGAGTTGTAGTAATATGTAAAGCAAAGATTTTTGGTTGTAACTTGCACTGGGAACTTTTTTAAAAAAAATAAAATAATTTCCCTTTTTTATTTTTATGAAACACAAAGTGTCTGAAGAAAAATGTTAGCATGTAGAGATTGTTGAATATATTCTATGTGTTATATTTTATGTGAAACCTTTTGTAATGTAAGGAGGATATTTATCAATTTGATTCTTTGGGTGAGCTATAACTTAGGCGGCGCGGGAAGGGGTTGCTGAGGGTGCTGCAGCACCCCCTGCTGGCAGGAGATAGTTTAAAAATGATTATATATATATTTAAATAATTACTAATTCGCTGTCTGACATTATTTATATTTTTGTATGTGAAATGATTAGTCAAATAGCAAAAAAGGGTTATGGATAGGTTCGAATATAGGCTACTAAAAATTAATAGTTATAGAGACCAACGTGAACGTCAGTTACTGTAAGAACCATAGTGGTTTCAGCTATGTGATAGCGATCACGTGTGTAGGCCTATGGTTGATATAGGCCTACATATTCTATGCGATTTACACATTCCAAAAAAGCATGGATAAGCTGAAAAAAAACTTTAATTGTGTTTTACAGTTTTGCAAAATTAATAAATGTATAGCTAGTGAAATCATTTTACTATCCTAGTTGCTCAGATAGAAATCATTAGGACACATTCTTGCTGTGCAGACGACACACTTTAGGCTATTCAGAAATTATTTGCAAGATCATTGCAGCCTGATTATTAGCCTTTATAGTTAAAGTCATACATCCCTGGTGTGGTTTTGACGATCAGAAAAGTAATTTTCCTTAGCTATACTGAAATAGGATAATGATGTCAAGTGCGCTTCTGTGGGGTTAGGGTGGGTGCAGTGGACTCTGAGTGCTGTCGCGGAGCATTGGAATTTGTAGCTGCCCAGGACTTTTCTAAAACTTCTCGCTATCACCCATATTTATTAGTAGTCAAAATCTGAAACATGTCTGGGGGGGTATCGTCGGACATCTGTTATTTTGTTATTCAGCACCCCTGGTCAAAAATAGGTTATGTATGGAGTGGTCATGCCTTGTGTGTGTTGGTTGAAATCTAAAGGCTTGTGAATGTATGACCATACATAACAGGTCCTTCCCCTCAGGTAGAGATGATGAGGTGTGAACAGTGGGGTTTGATTAGAATAGGCCCGCGGGAACAGCAGGCCTCGTCCAATGCCAGCCCTGAGCATAGGCAGCTGAGCAGGTTTACTGTGATTTGGCCCCTCAAGGGCATACATTAGCATGTTATCTCTTCCTGTCACGGAGCATTTGAAATCACACCATGTTTGTGTGCATGTCTGTGATGATCCCGCCAATGATGCATGAATCTTCTGAAATCACAGTGAATAAAAGCAACAAAACATTCTGTGAAAGACAGTCAAGAGAATATTTTTGAAGCAATGGTTGTTGCAGTTTTTTTTCTGTTAATAAACCATTCTGAAACTTGACAAGGTATTATTTAATTTCTTGATTGCCTCAACATCATTTATGAATCAACCTTAGTGCTGGCGACAGCTTATCCAGTGCAGATGACTATTTTGCATTGCAGAGCTGAGCTCACAAGTGTCACATTGCCTGGCTGATTTTCTGCTCTCCCTCTAGCTGCAGCTACCTAAGCCAGCACAAGAGGGTATTGTTCTACCATTTTCCACTCTCCTCGTCCTGATTTTTATACACACATCAGACATGATGGCCAGCTACAAGTCCCCCACTGTAAGTCGGGTGTACTCAATCACCTAAAATCACAATAAGTATGGGGTTGAACCGAGGGGCCATAATCACTTTAAATTTGCGCAAAATACAAAAACAGTGATTATACCCCTCCCCAACACACACACACACAAACACACACACACACACACAAATATAAGACTAATGTAACCTCTGTGCTCACATCCTTGATAACCAATGTCACTTAACAACGTAGTTAGGATAAGAGGGTCAACCGAGGGGGGAGGTATTATTTTCTCAAAGGTGATCACCTTCATTTGTCCACTATGGTGCTCCTGACCCCATGTACCTGCTCACACCAGCATATTTCCCAAAAGACTCCTTTGCAGACCCCTCCCAACCACACCGATCTCACAGAGAGAGAGAAGGAACACACTGGTTTGGCTATGAAGCTTTTTCTCTCCATGATATCTATGGTACCAGTGTGTCTGACATCACACCACTGAAGGGTCACAATTTGGTGATGGTGGTGATCATCACTTTATTATACGCATGTTAAGAGGAGACAAGGGTCTGTTTTACTTGCTGGTTTTACTTTTAACGAGGATAAAATCCAGATTTAGCCAGAGGTGTCTGAATCTGAGAGGAAACAATACATGATAAGCAAACATACTGTTTTCCATTGCATAGCTCCCATCTATATGAGCTACCTTTAATGCAACAGCTTATAAAGATACTCAAGAACTCCCTTCCTAGCTCTGTATGCAAACCTGGTAAATGGTTTATTTATTATTATTATTATTATTATTATTATTATTGCTATTGTTATTATTATTATTATTATTATTATTATTATTATTATTATTATTATTGGCTGTAGTATAATAGACTACATTATTTGACAGTTGTGTTTATGCATTACATCATAACTAACATGACCATATACTCATATCTGAATCACTCACACAACTGAATAACTTCCGGTGTCTCCCATAGTAACCATAGAAAACCATAGATGGTCATTACTGTGTTTGGTTTGGACAACAGCCCACACTTCACATTGCAAATGAATGTCACCACCTGTGGATGCAGAGCATACAAATACACAGACAGGTGCAGACTGCTAAGATGTATTGGACACATACACGCACACACACACAGACAAAGAGAGAGAGAGAGATAGAAAGAGAGAATAAATCAGATTCAGTCACATGAGGATTTGTCCAGACTGCAAGGATGTGTCGCGTTTTAAATTTGTATGTCATTTATTTAACATATTCAGATTTACAATGCAGAAAACCTGGACAATTTTGTGAGAAACACTTCTTGACATACGTTACCATGTTGCATTGATTGTTCTATAGATATAAATTCTCCAATGAAAAAAAAAGACGTCTATGTCAATCACCTCAGTGGATAAAATGAGATGAGTCTCTGTTAACCCTAAGCTTATTGCAGCAAAGTCCTCACTTTGCCCTGTGCAGACCCTGAGGGTACACACTAGAGGAGCCCTACTTGGGTATGAGTGCTGACCTCCTCTGGTAGCATAAGGGTACTGCATCAGATCAGCGACAATAAATCACCCTTGATGCAAGCAAGGAGGCCTGTCACCATGACGACGCAATGCTAATCAAAATCTTAAACCGGGTGGATGGTGAACATCTCTGCTAAAAACGCAAGAAGGGGGTGGAGTGCTTTACATGGAGAAATATACACTGAGCCACCGCAGATCCACAAGATAAAGATCTCAAGCGAAACCCTGCACAATTAATGGTGCAGTTTGCAATTTCAAACCCATCATGGTTTTTTTTTTTTGTCAAATTCAGCGAATTACTCCTCTTTGTCTTCTAAAGCTGGCCTTTCAGTGTTTATGCAGGTTCTGTAAATAGGAAGCAAAGAGTGGCTTGGCCTGAGATGTAAATAATCCAAGACAATCAACCTTCAGGGAGCAGCCAATCAAGCTTCAGAAGCAGCAAGGAAGGGATAGGGTTTGATTGGCTGCTTTCTTTACCTGTCTGGTGTCCAGAAAGACCTTTACTAGACAAATTCAGAATGTACTGGTGCATGTATGAAGAACATACCTTATTACCAGGACAATGTAAATAAATATCTAAATATGAAAGGGCTAAAAGGAGACATGGCACATTTTCTGAAAAATATACAATAGAGCCATGGGTTTACTGTGTGTGTTTGTGTGTACACACCATCAATTTGTCTGTATTGAAAGAGCACATGTATGTGAAGAGAGAGAGAGAGTGTCAGAGAAACGAATGATGAAATGCATAACTTGCCACCAGAAAGGTTTGATGTTTGAGTGTGTTGTGCAGTACATGGCAGGTGACCGCATACATGTTGTTTTGAGAACCTATAATACTCTGGTGTGTCTTCCATAGTTGTCATTGTCCCCTATGTAACACTTTGTTCAATTCCACAACTGCTAAATGGTGTAAGTGTAAGTGATTGGCTATAGCTTCAGATGTTGTGAAGCTATGAATGTAAAGCTTGAGGAGCACTTGTTGCACTCCCGTTTACAGTTTTTTTTACATGGTGACACATTTTCAAAACTTTACAAACCACAGCCACACCCAAAATGTGAAACACTACAAATGTCCTGCAAAATGAAACACATTCAAAACTCAGTAATACTGGCACCTTATACTGGAGCTCCAGTTGACCGTGACCCATCTATGCCTCCAGGAATGATTAATACCTCCTGCACCTTGCACTGGAGTGCTGGAGACCCCTACAAAAGGGAGCTCTGTTCCATGATTGGTCAATGTTTCTGGCATGGCCTGTGTTAATGGTCAATGCCTCCAGCCCCTTGCACAAACTGTTGGAAAGTGCCACTAAGGGGAGTTCCAGAGTCTGTTCCATGACCGGTCAATTCCACCATCAACTAACACTGATCGTTTGAGCAGCACAGCTCTACAAACTTGTCAATAGGTGTATTTGGACACAACAATTCTAAGAACTCAGTTTTACTAACTACTAACCTACCCCTAGAACTACACAGTTCCTAGGGCTTTTTTCTGTTTACATTCTCACAGGAATGTAAACAGAAAAGGAACTCTGAGATGACTTAGGAACTCTGAGATTACACACATTAGTAGCCCAATTATTATATGAACATAAATTAACAAAACGGGGGTAACACTTTACTTGACAGTATCGACATTGAGTGACATGACACTGTCATGAACATATGACACTGTCATGACACATGAACTCTAACCCTAACCCTAAATCTAACCTCTAACCCTAACTCTAAACCTAACCCTAATTATAACCTTAACAAAACCCTATGACAAAAACTGAATGTCAATTAATAACAGAAGTGTTATGTCATAAACGTTTATGACTTGTTTATGAGACATTCATGACAGTGACATGTCACTCTTATGTCGATACTGTCAAGTAAAGTGTAACCCAAAACGGACAGTATTGCTATTTAGTTACTGGCTACTGAAGTTTGTTAAGTATAGTATAGTATAGTGTAGTATAAGTATATAAACTCTTTTGATCCCGTGAGGGAAATTTGGTCTCTGCATTTATCCCAATCTGTGAATTAGTGAAACACACTCAGCACACAGTGAACACAGAGTGAGGTGAAGCACACACTAATCCCGGCGCAGTGAGCTGCCTGCTATAACAGTGGCGCTCGGGGAGCAGTGAGGGGCTAGGTGCCTTGCTCAAGGGCACTTCAGCCGTTCCTACTGGTCGGGGGCAGGGCTCTCAAGTTTTGAAGTTTGCAAGGAGTGAGACTTTGTTTCTCAGGGGGGAGGGGGCGTGGCATTGGCACAGTGTCACGCCCCCTCCCCCCTGATCGAAGTACCTGAAAATCCTACGTCTGCTTGAACTACTCGTGGCGCCACCCCCCCTCCCCCCGATCAACAGACCCACCCTCCCCATAACCCATCGACCCAGCTTCATGAGAGAGCACAAATTCCATTATTTCAAACACACTGTTTTATTTATTGTAGAACCCTATAGTAAATAATAATAAATAATAATAACATAAATTATAATAATAATTTCACCCAAATGGGCCCTTTGAACAGCAGTGGCTCATTCTGCTCTAAACAAACAAAACAACCAAATGAGAAAAAGCACATTTAGCCCCAAAATGGTCTTTTGAACAGTGGTGGTTCTGTCCGTGTGTGTGTTTATGAGTGATGTTGTGTGTTGTAAGTGTTTGTGGCAGATTTTGATGCCTTGATGACTGATACTGGGGGCTCCCATTTAAAGCACGGTGGTTCAATGTCAGCCATTTTCACAGTCATGAGGCCATCCTTAAAAATATTCTTGTTTGCAGTAACAGCCAAAAAAAAAATGGGTCAGTGGTTAGGTCAATATTTTTTTTTTTCAAGATTCAAAGTAAAAAAAAAGTACAATTTTGGTCATGGTGATTACGTAGGTATGAATTTAAACAAATGTGCATATTGTGACGTAACTGACTGGGTCCTCAACCCGTGCCTTCAGGCGCATCACTGCAAACCTCAATCTGATGCAGGTTATGTAGACCAGCCTTTCTCAAACTTCTTTGACCTGAGGCCCAGTCATGGCAGACTTTGGGGTCATAGGGCTCATCTACACATACCCAACCCCACTCCCTCCAAATCAAATTGTCATTATCATTATCACAATCATTATTATGCCTATATTGTTATACATGCACTTTCACTTAAATGGTTTGTGACATGCACATCAGAGGACTGCTTTACTAATGTAAGATATAATTAGTTTCATTGCTTTTGCATGGTTGCATGATGCTTGCATAAGAAAAGAAATACTTCTCAAAACAGCAACAATTATATGGGTGCTATTGTTTTGGGATGTTTCCCTCATGCAAGCATCATACATTGGTAGGAAATGGAGAAAAAAAATACATGTTTTTTAATGAAGTTTAATTTGAATGTCTGAAGGATTCAGGAAGCACAGATAGGCGTAGATCACTGATCTGTTGATCTTTAACAGATAGAAATAAGGCTACAATAGCTTTTGGCCACGTTATATTCAAATTTGACTATACAATACTCAGTGCTATACAGTGTATTATACAGTCTCTGCTCTGTTTCTATGGAAGTTCCAAAAATTAACGTTGTTGTCAAGTGTCGTTAAACAATTAAATAGCATTCAGCATTTAATAACAGGTTGAAGCGGAGCTTTGATACCAAACGTTATAGATTAGTTTCGCTTTCTCTCGCGCATGCGCCAGCATTGAATGAACGCGCATACCACCACTTTATTGTATGGCTCCAATGACATCGATAGCAGAAACATTTGTTTTCTTTTTTTGTCAGTCCGCGGTATCTTGATCAACTGCGCAGCAAATTATCAGACGAAGCACCGGGCCTAATTTCACTCCACGACTCCGCGGACCAGCAGTCTCCACGTTGCGGACCCACATCAAAACAAAACTATTTCCTGATTGGTTGAGAAATCCTATTTTCTGCTTGGCCGATAGGTTAGTAACTAAACAGCAGCTCTCTGAGCTGAATGAGCGCACAGACAGCAACGTTGTGTGACACGTTTGTAAAATATAGCCCTTAGAAATTTCTGTGCGGTAAAGTTAATAATTTCTCGGAGTGAGAAATGCCATGTGTGGCGTGTGAGCGTGTGAAGTCATTGAAATGCGTGAGACTTGAGAGGTCTGAGTCGGGGGTTCGAACTCCCTCCGGTTACAAATCCGAAGCGCTAACCAGCAGGCCACGGCTACCCCAAACTAGTTGTTGACTTGTTGACAAACTATAAGCTTACGGTATCACGACGCATTAAAGGAAAACTATGATTTTTTAGCTTAATTTACCTCATCAAGATGTAGGGTCTGGGAACTCACCATTTGCAGTGCTCAATCTGAGGGGCGGGATAACCGTCGCCAACTCTATACACGATGTCATTGGCCTGATAGAAGTTTAATTTTTCCAACTCGCAAGCCAACGGAGAGTTGCTAGACTACCCTGGCTGAAAATTAAATTTGCTGTCGCTAGGGTGCGTCTAGATTTCTAGGCTATCTGACCGCAGTTCCTATCACTCTTCCTACCTCAGGGCAGGGTCTTTTCCTTTAGTGACCTAGGTCTACGTTGATTGGTCCAACTCATAAGCAAAAACCCACTGTCAAACTTGCCTTTGTACCGGTTCGTAGGCTATTGCCAGTGCGAATGCAAAGGAAAAACGGGTCTTGGGGGAGAGTAGTTAGTAGAACTGATTTAGAAGCGGAATGTTCCTATAACTAAGTTCCTATAACTACTTGGTCTGAAAGAGACTTATATCATTCCCTATGGAGTGGGAAAATACCCTACCCCAAGGTAGGAACTGCAGTCAGAGGAACTAAATAATCCCCAGTTCCATGCTGTTCGAATGCACGAAAAAAGGGGTTTTAGGAACTCCATGTTCTAGGAACTGCAGAAAGTCCCTACAAGGGCCTAATGGCCAGACAGTGGCATTGGAACCGACAGAACACTGGAACATGACTCATCACAGAACAGACCCTGGAGCTGGCAGACTCCAGCAGGTATACAAGATGGAGGAGTGGCATTGACTGAATAGGTTCATGCATTCAATATGTTCAATTATTTATTCATTTGCTTTCACAATGACTGTGAGAAACATGGACAGCATGGTATGATGCACTTCCATTCTGAAGCCAAAATTGGTTGGCCATTTTGGCACCATATTGGATCCAGAGTCTGTACAATAAGTGTTCAGGAGCTAGAGCTCACAAAGTAAACAGAAAAATCAGCCAGGTCTACATGGAGACAAGACAACCATTTGGTTGATTGAGCACATGCTGTCAGTATGTTTGACTGTGATTGTTCTGATTAAAGCACAAATATTCTGTTTAAGGATGTGTTTTATCTAGTCATATTTTTTTTTATCCAGTAAAAAAATGGTAATTAGTTACTAAAGTAAACACGGACACACACACACACATACACACAGGTCCCTTATGTGGGGGAGGAGATACCCCCACCCCACCCCTCTGCATGCACACACACACACACAAGCATGCATGCGCACACACACACTCCCACTTCTCTTATGTCATGCTCGATCCCTGTTCGATGGCGTTGTGACACTTCCACTGGCACCATCATCACGCTTGTTGAGGACCTGGATTCAGCCAATGCCGCTGGCTGTTTTAATGAGGTTTCAACTAATTCTGGTCCACCTTTCTCAGAAAGAGAGAGAGAGAGAGAGAATTGTAGTAGAAACACTTGAGAGACATCAATCCTAGAGGCTCTGATTAAGTCAGATGCTTTGAACGTTAGTGTAGGTAAGTGCTTGCTTTCAAACTGATGTAATTTAACTTAACTTTAACACAATTACCACCATGCGTGAGACATTTTTAACTCATACACATTAAATAATATAAAATAGTGTAGACACAGACATGTATCACACTGCCTGTCCTTGATACATTTTCAGTGTTGCAGGCTATAATTAAGATTTAAATGGGGTAGGGTTGTGTGTGTGTGTGTCGGGAAGGGGGGGGGGGGGGTCGGTTGGGTATGCCTCCATCTGTTGATAACAAAGTGGATGAGCTTCCTCTCAGCCTGGTGACAGGCTTTCACACACATAGACATCAGGAACAGCTGGCGTGTGACATGCCGGTAGCCCTTCTCTCTCTCTCTCTCTCTTTCTATCTCTCTTCTTTTCTGTCTTCATAAGCACAGGCTCAGACAGGAAGCCTGCCAATGCATGCCTTCGCTAATGAAGGACATTCTGACTTGCAGAGTTCTTCTTTATCCTCTCCTTCCTCCTCCTCTGCCCCTGCGAATTCTCAGCAGCACCATACGGGTACCTGACCAGATATCGGATCAGCTAATCAAGCCTGGATCAGAGAGGTTTGGAGGGATGGGGGGGGGGGGGGGTGGTGGCTGGGACTGCGGTGTCAGACTGGGGAGGTGTTACGCTTGAGCCACTCGCTAAGCGCAAAGGAATAATGTCATGCCATTCAGCGATGGCTTTCCCCCTCGCCGCTCCCACTCATCATCCATCAAGGGAATCAAGAAAGAGGCACGCTGGCACAGCTCTTCCCTAATCACTGTTATTTACTTGTTTAGGGGTGATTGGTGTGTGAGTGTCAGTGTGTGTATGGTGTGTGACAGTGTGAATGTGTGTGTGTCTGAGACATTGTGAGTGTGTGTGTGTGGCTCAGAGGATGTATGTAAATGTTTGTGAGGTAGGAGGGCATGAATAAGCTTTGATGGAGCCCTACGGTGCTCAGATATTAGCATGATTTTAGCCAATCTGCAGCAGTGAAATCGAGGCCTGGTATAGGTGATTCTATCACCTGCCTGCAGACCATAATTAAAATGATTGAAGTCCATCAAGGTCACTGATATGATGCTGATGGGTAGCAGCGATTAACTTTTTTTTTTTAGTACTGACAGTACTCGGTGACCTCGACAAACCGAGATCTGTGACAAAATGGATGGAGTTCTCCTTTAAGGCAGATGTAAAGGCCCTGACACATCTACCCGACGGCCGACCGTCGTCAGAAAAGGCAGTCGGACTGATCAGTCGGCTCCCGTCCCTCCGAGACAGTCAAAAAAGTGTGTCGAACACACTGAAACGAGTACCAACTTGAGCGTACGTTCTACGCTTGCGCGATACGTATAAAGTCTCCATAACAACAGGCGGCACTAATCTGTATTGTCGGCCAAAAAAGGAAAAACAGAAATGACAGAACATCTCTCTAGACCAAAACACAGAACATGCGGTCACGGTGTCAGTTGTTGTCATTAGAGAATGTTGATAGTAGTCAAGAAGGATCGTTGTTGTCACTGAACGGAAGAATACTACTAACTGTAACTACTAACTAAATGTGATGGCTAGTAAAAAGAAGATACTAGCGTTGTCAGCTCTTGGGCTTCTTCTTGTGGAAGAAGAAAGATGTTGCAGGCGAAAAATAAGGAGAAACCATACTAAGTGGGTGAAGTCATGGATCTTACCTCAAGGAGCTTTCCCGAATTTGTATTGGGAACTGGAGATGAACGAGCCAGTTCCTCCTGCCCAGTTCCACATGTTGGAGGATGATTGCCGGGATTGTATATCGGTCGGCGAACGTGAATCACACTGCGCTTCCTCACAACAGGTGGGCTGTTTGTATGTTTTATTCTTTCAGTTTTTCGGTTCCTTTCTCGGAATTTGTGCAGGAGGTCTTCTGTATAATTAACCAAGTCATGTTTTTGTTTATAATTGTACGGGAAAGCTTCAAGAGTCTTTCATATCAGTTTCGAATGGGTGTCTCCACAATTCGGCAAATCGGTCCTGAAACCTGTGACGCCATCTACCAGGTCAAGAGAGAAATATTTGAAAGTATGTGTGATATATCTTGTATCAACATCAGTCATTGAGCAATACGATCTGCATACTGTTGGTAGTCTACTGCTGTTGCAAATATGCATGTTGTTGGTTTTTCTGACGCTACTGTTTTTCTAACCAGATAAACAGATCAGCCTTTGGTATTCACTTTTGTTATTTTTCTTGTTTTCAGTGCCCAGCAGTGTTTGGAATAACACCGTTTAAAAGAACGACGTTAGATAACGACGTTATTTTTTCAGTAACGGGGTAATCTAACTAATTACTTTTCCCGTCGTTACAACGCAGTTAACGTTACTGGACGTTAAATGTGGTGCGTTACTATGCATTGATTGAATAAACTGTGTAATCCGAACGCACCCCTGGCTCACAGCTAGTGAAGAGGTGGGTTAATAACAACGTAAGCGATTATGATTGGCTAAGGTAGTCTTGTTTCATGGTAGCCAATCAGAGCCAGTGTTTTTACTTGCCAGCACACACGCCACACACACGCAACAGCTAAAATAGAGATTCGACGAAACAGCAGCGGTCAGGAGCAATCCGATGAAAAGTTGGTATTTTCAAGGTGGAGCACTACTAAATTCATTGTGGTCAAAGGCAAGAACGTGCATGTAATGTGTACATTAGGCCTATGTCGAGGAGCGAAGACTTTGTCGACATCCGTTGTAAGCAACTCTAATTTAATGAAGCATCTCACACACGCATCTAAAGCTAGTGGCCAAAAACACCGATACCTTCACCAGAGATGATAGCTCGCCATCCACTAGCAAAGAAGGACTCGAAGCAAAGTCCTCCAAGCAGCAAAAGATCCTTCTGCCTCACAACAAAAACCTATGACACAGGCTAAAGTCAACCAGTCTGTCGATGTGCAATATCTTGAATTTCCCCTTGGGTATCAATAAAGTATCTCTATCTATCTATCTATCTATTAGTGTTGCGTGGGTCAACCCGTTACCCGCGGGACCTAAATCAAACAGGATCGTCTAGATGCATTTTTGTTAAGTTCGTGGATGCATGTTATAGGCCTAATGATAATTTCAACTTTCTTTCATTAGACAGATGCAGTTTTGTTAAGATGTAAAGTTTAGGCAAAGTAGTAGTAAAGTAGTAAAGTAAGACAGATATCAAGGGTTTAAACTGATTGAACACATCTGTGTCAATGTGTGTTTGCGCACGCGCGCCCTCGGAGAGAGAGAGAGAGTTCATGTTAGCATGTGTTTTACCTTTAAATACATCAATAAAGAATTAAGGATCTTTTAGTTTGTTTATTTATTTAGAAGGCCTAGCCTATGTCCATGAAGCTAGATTCAGATTCAATTAATCCAACATTAGCGAGACAAGCCTAGAGCAACAACTCTTTGTTAAAGCATATTCTACAGTGCAAATTCATCTTGTTTCAGTGTTTAGTTAATAAGAAAGCATTGTCTCTACCTCAATATGAACTACAAAGGATAGCCTATAGGCACATCGTTTTTTTTTTTTTTTTTTTGTCGGGTCGGGTTTGGGTCGTTAATCAGCGCATATTTTCAGGTCGGGACTCAGGCGGATCAACTCTCCTGACGGGTCGGGTGGGTGCGGATTTTAAAAAACCTTAACCTGCGCAACACTAGTATCTATCTAATAAATATCGAAAGTTATGTAGCCTACAAACACCTGTCTGTTCTACTCATTTCAACTGGCTGCTCAAAACTGCTCAAAAAAATCCAAATTCTTTGACATATAGCAACTTTTTTTTAACAGTAACGCAAATAGTTACTTTCCCTGGTAACTAGTTACTCTTATCAGAGTAATTCAGTTACTAACTCAGTTACTTTTTGGAACAAGTAGTGAGTAACTATAACTAATTACTTTTTTAAAGTAACGTTCCCAACACTGGTGCCCAGACACAGCACAGCTCGTACAGGTTTCTGTATGTGGATATTTCTGATGGTGGAGTGTTTTGTGGATGCACGTTAGCAGATGCCCTGGTAAACAGAACCATCAACATCCCTGCCCCTGCACCACTTCCCGGGTTCTGACCAGCTGTCTCCATACTGCATTGTGGCAAATGAGGCATTTCCGTTGACAGACTACCTGTTGAAGCCATATGCAAACCGCAGACTCACTGTAAAGCAGCGCATCTTCAAATACAGGCTGTTGCGAGCTTGGAGGGTTGTGGAAAATGCATTTGGAATCATGGCCAACCGCTTCCATGTCTTGTTAACCACCATCAACATCCAAGACACTGTTAAAGTGGAGTACATTGTCCTGGCTTGTTGTGCTCTGCATAACTTTCTACGGAGTGAGGGCAGTGATGTATACGTGGCAGACATTCTGGACCAGGAAGGACCAGATAGAGACATTGTTTCAGGAAGATGGAGGCAACACCCTGCCCTATAACAAGCCTCCCTGCCACATACCACCAATGCAGCATCAAGGGCCAAACATATCAGATATTAACTGTCGTTATTTTGTGTCTGATACTGGTCCAGTACCTTTTCAATGGGGCAAGATATAGGACAGATTGTGTGATCAGTGTGTAAAGGAGGATAACTTGTTGTGTTTCAATTGTGATTATTGAGAAGGATCAATAAAAATCATATCAATCATAATGGCCTCATGTATCATTATCACCAAGTTCCCCATAATGTAATGTTAATAGTTTCTGAATGAAAGAACACTTACTGGCCTTCATTCAGATGCAATATGAGCAGTTCATGGCCTATTATAGAAGACAATAATAGTGTGAAACACCTTGGCTGTATTCACGTGTAGACTGTGTTAAAATGGGGTGAAGGAAACACATTACATTGAGAGTAGCAAGACATTGCTGCTGAAAATTTGATGTTATATTTGATTGTGTTTAAACCCACAAGTTCCACATCATTTGTATTATCATTGTATCATCATCAGGACAGTGGACAAATACAGGGACATTCGCTTTTCCAAAGAATTTTATTATCAGAAGTAAAATGTATAAAAGCATAAAATATAAAAGGAAAAAAGCACAAATACACATATTAAGACTCATCCGTGTGTGTATCCAGGTGGTGCTCCAGGTTGTGCTCCTTGAAAAAATTAAAAATGAGGTTCTGAACTCTGTTCTCCAAACGAGGCAGGAGATGTGGTGGCACCATTCCCTTTGGCAGGCCACTGCAATGAAGTTCGGTCTCTCCTTTGCAGACATTCTCTCAAGTGCTGCCTCTATTGTGCGCATCAAGTCAAGTCAGTTTTATTTTTAAAGCGCATTTAACATAAACAGAGTGCAACCCAAAGCGCTCCACAAACAAGACACATAACAACAAGACAAAAGATGCCGAATGGAGTGGCGTAGTCGCCAGCATGCCCATGACATCAAGACATGACAAATACATTTAAAAAATAACAAATACAAAAAATGCCGGATGGAGAGGCATAGTCACCAGCGTACCCGTGACACCAAGACATACAAGACAGACAACAAAACAAATAAACAAATAAAAAGTTAAAAAAAAGAAAGAAAAAGAAAATACATTTAAAAAAAGGGGAAAGTGATGTTAAAATAAGTCCAATTTCCAAACCAGCTGAAAATGTCCAAGGGCAATGATGACCCCTGAAAACTGCGCACAGAGCTGTGTCTTCACAGTCGATGCAACGCCAACAAAGGGTTCAACTTTGGAAACTGAAATCTTTTTATTTTTTGAAAACCTAAATGAGTGTCAGACCTCCTTTTTATGTTGCAGTGTCACCATACCTTCCTCCCAGTCTTTTTTGCATTTGTACCTGTTATTGTTTTAAACACACATTGAAAACTTAATAAAAATTCTATTGAAAACCTAACATGTATCAGTCATCCTTTTCATGCTGTAGTCTCACCAGCTGGCTGAAATATAAGTTATAAGTATTTTATTGAAATAGTTGATTGCTTATTGAGTTACAAGTGTGTTATTGAAACAGTGGGTGTCTTATCTTGCAGTATTAATCAAAATTTTCACATTTAAGTTGTTATTGATTCTTATTTAGCCTATGTGTTTTTGACATGTTTATGGCTTAGTCTTAAAATGTTACCAAGGCTGTGTGGTGGCCACCTATATGCTATTTCTCTAAAAGAATTTAACGCATTGATCAAACTTTTTAAAATGTTGTTAGGCTACTGAATGGCATTCATATATTTATATATTTGATAGACGTTTATTGCTAGTCTTACAATGATCAAAGTTGTGTGGTAGATTTGGGGGGGGGGGGGGGCATCTTCATCTCATCAAACGAACTGAAAAGGACACTGGATCTAATGTCCACACACAAAAAGGATACAAAATGCATAGCCTACGTTCTGACAATGTAAGTAAAGTATATTTAGCGTGACACAGGCAAATGAAGGAATCCAATAACAGCATGTCCAGCAAGAAAACAAACGTTCAATGTTAGAACTACCAAAGAACATATTTTAGATCGATGTTGCAAACTAATTATACTCGCAATATAGCCTGGGTGTTCCCATGCTGCCTTACGCGTGATTTGATTCACGCTGCTAAGGCAGCCTGGAGACCATGGAGCAAATTTTCGCCTGAGATAGGAGACCAATCACAGAACAAGGGGGAAAGCAAGACGATGATGAGCTATGCACAGACGCATTTGATAGACATCCGTGGCACCCAATAAACGGATCTGGGCATTTTTTTCAAATACGAGAAAATTAACGTTTGGTTCCCAGACCACGTCTCATTGAGAAGTGGTGGCGCTAGCCAGGCTACTCGCAATATATAATTTACACTATAATGTAAGCATGCTAACACGTAATAACACTCGTTTTTGGTTTGTTGTAATGTTTCCCGTTCAATAAGGCACTCGCTGCTGTCTATCCCATTGAAATAACACGACGTGCAAAGAGCTGTTTGGAACTGTTGAAGCGTACGTGAACCATGTGACCGCGTGGCGGCGACTTCAAAGAGTGTCGCAACTCTCTTTTTCTAAAGAGTGGTGAAGTCCCGCCCCTTCTACTTCCGGTCCATGGGACCTATCTTTCAAAAAATTATGAACGGGAGTTAATGGAGAGATAACAATTATTTTTTGGTCCAGTTTGAATTGTGCCACAAATTTCACATATGATGTGTGTGAATTTAAAAGATAATTTTTCACGTCAAGAAAGTACTGTTGTTCGATAGACTTCAAAAGTTATGTTGGTTTTGTGCGAATCCACTCAGTGGACTACATCTCTCGTCTCAAACGATGTACGTCACCAACGTAATGAAACGATAAGAGCTGTAATGCTAGTTAACGGTTGCATCTTGCTGCCTGCTATGTCACTTAACAGTATGTAATGTACAGTCTATGGACGAATACAACTTACCTGATGTGTTTAATCCTCTGACTCATGGTATTTTCTTCGGCAAGGAAAGCCCAATTAAGACCTGTTGCTGGTATGCTTGTACAATCTAGTGTGGCTGTGAATGAGCTAACGTCACTAGTGCGACTGATGGGTTTGTAGTCGTTGGAATAACGATCTTTCATAATGTTGTAATTCAATAGTTACAAAACAAACTGCAAATGTCTTTACATGAAAAATTGTCTTTAAAATTGACAAACATCATGTGGGTAATTCAAGGCACAAGTCAACCGGGACCAGAAAATAATTTCTTTTTGAACTTAGATGCGGGAATAAGCCTAATGCAGAACTGCATCTACCGTCAGCAACAACCGTCAAGTAAAAAACAAAAACTTCCTGTTTTTATGGGATTTCTTTGACAGTTGCAAAGGGAAAAAAGTGAAGATGGTCTTCTTTGCTCCAGTGTAATTTAATAAGTACGTTTCAACCACTCTTTGGGTCTTAATCAGATAGGCCTAAACCATTATTACATTACATTTGGCTGACACGTTTTTAACCAAAGCAACTAACAACATGGTAACAGTTAAGTTCTACATGTAAAACAATTCTCTCAACAATTTTAGGACAATTTAAAAACGGTAGAGTACAGTAAGAATAAGTGCATCACTGAGTGCTGTTTTTAAACAGTTGAGTGTCAGTTCAAGACGGATGGTAAGTGCTAGGATCAGCAAGACTTGTTGTAAGTGGTGCTATGAGAGGATATGTTCTCTAAAGAGCTGGGTCTTCAGGAGTTTTTTGAAAATGGAGAGGGATGACCCTGCCCTTGTAGGAACTGGCAGTGTGTTCCACCAACAAGGAACAACAGATGAGAAAAGTTTGGATTGGCCTGAGCGTATCTGTTGCAATATCTGTGTGCATTCCTACATTAGGTCTATTTCTTTGATAGTCAACATCATTTGCTACCACATAACAAATACCAAATAACAATACAAAAGTTTCTTACAAACTTCCCTGCATACTTCTTTAATGTGCTGCAGTCAGATGGGTGCCCTAAAGACATAACTAGATCTTGAGCATCTATTACCAGTGTTGAATGAGCAGTTTTTGCAGTGATCACTACTGGACATTCCACATTGCTAGACAGCACTTGAGTGAGGATGACTTATTTCCACTTCACAAATAACCATCGCTATCTGCAATACAGTACAGGGACATTAATCAGTTAGCTGAGGATTTGTCCTAGGTCCACTTCCCTTTCAGCATCATATGCAGTAATGATGCACTGGAGAATGTTTCTTTTTGTTGCACTATAAAGGATATCTTGAAAACCTGTCAAAAAAGTTACACTCTAGTCGGTGATGGGGGAGGGGTCACTATTTGTGGGCAATTAAGCAATCAACAGGTGTGCTGTTTGTTCATACAAAAGACTTCACTGCTTCATTCTCACTATGCCCTGAAGAAGGCCCAATCGCCGCTACGCGTGGGCAATTTTAAAGTCCTCAGTGGACATGTCATAATAATAAAGACATTTTAAAATACTCCTTGGAGTGCCTTGGTGAAGAAAAGTTTTTTCTTTTCAACTAATTTTGGACAAACAAGCACCTTGAACCAAAGAGCACCCACCAGAACACATCTTTTTCTCACAATTCTCCAAAGGGACTGAGCACGCCTCTGACTTGCAACAATTGTAAATTTTATTTTTATTTGCAAATAATGCAATCTCCATAGCACTCTTCAGCAACCCTCAAATATGCACACTCTTCCATTTTTTTGCATGGCTGGGATTTAAATGATAGGAAAGAGCACCAGTGAGATGTTTTAACTAGGCAAGCACAGTCGCCTTTACAGTAAAATAAATACAGTGTAAATCCTCTGTATAATAGTTAGTGACAAAGTACTTTCTACAGAAAAATGAGCAGTCACCTACTATTCTATCAATTTATTATCAATGAATCTATTTTGCTTCTAAACGTCATACTGAATTTTAGCTATTATTTCATTTTATATTTTAATTTTAGCTTAATTTCATTTGCTACTTGAGGGTCATTGGGGTAATTCCTGTCCGGTCCCACAACATATCTGATACATAAAGAGTATATTAATGCCTTATTTTTTGCAATTCCTATGATATCTGATGGCAAAACCAAAAAGTAGGCCTATGCTAATTAGCAAGCTTAAAACTCAAAATTGAGCTTGGTAAACAAAATATTTGAATTCAGCACCCTCAAATTGTGTGAAATAGCCCCTTTACCGACTTTTCCTCAAATTTGCCAACAGGAATTTTTCTGAATGTATCTGGGGCTCGTTTCTAGAAAGCGTCGTTTGCTAACTTGCGTTGCAACCTTGGTAGTTCGCTTCATCGTTCTTGGATTTGGTGTTTCTAGAAAAGGAAGTTCGAACTCTCAATCGCAAACAAGGACACAAAGTTTGGTCGTTTGAACCATAGACATAATATACATAGACGCCGCATCGACCGCTGCTCCCTACTAGCGCTGACGAGATTTGGAGCCGCCATCTTGGACCGGTCATCCACTCCACTCAGTGTAATCTGTTTGGCCGGTGCAATGAGCTGTCAGCACACTTAATTAATCATATCTCACTGAATACCGAACAGATTTTCACGCGGTTTTTTTTGCTGCAAAGGTCATACATGTAGCTATGATACAGGCCACATTGTTCGAAAATACAAAATACAACCAATAGTACGGTAATGTTAAATCTTACTTGTGAAAAGTAAATCCCCCCGAGTATGGTCCGCCGATTTGAGCAGGAACATGCTGCACAGTGCTGTCATCTTGTGTTTTCTGCTGCAACGCAATGAGGAGTATGACAGGTCCAAGATGGCGGCCGCATTTCTTGTTTCCAGCAGCCAATGCGGCGTCTATGTATATTATGTCTATGGTTTGAACTACTGCCCCTAGGCAGGCGCACTTGTGTCGTTCCTTGGTTGTTTCTGTTGGTGTCCGGAGCGCCTAACTAAAAAATCACAACCGCCTAACCAAAATTTGTGAAGTGGATGTTTATCTCGTGACTCAATGATTGACCTATCCTGTAGCTTAATTTTGATTAAGACGCTGACTCCCCTACTTGGCTCATTCTTGCTATTTATGTTAATTCAAGTATTGCCTTGCTTTTAGTATTATAATCTTCACAGACCCTGCATCAGCAGTGACAAATGGTGTAGTGGCTAGATGACTTATTATCCCAACGTTGTAGGTTCGATTTTCTGATGTGAGATTGTCCTCTTGCTTCTCGCTACCTGCAAGTGAACTAGTGTGACACGTAGATTCAATTGTTTTTCACTGATGTATTGTATGGTCTCTCGATGTAGAGTAACTATATACATAAATATGTATGGTCAAAACCTATTGTTGTGTCTCGTGGGCCTACTCTTACTCAGAGATGAAAAGAAGAGATAGGATGCGAACTCCGGCCGAGCGCGCAGTGCACCGACGCGCTGCCGTTAAGCCACGGGATAGTTGATAAACAATGGGATACCCAGACATTTGTCCAGGCTATATATTTTTTCCAACACAGATATTTAACACAAATAATGACTCATATTGCTTAAGTTAACTGTTTTATATGCTTGCAATAGGTTTAGGTTTTGGCTGATGGCAATGACAATGCCAGCATTAATCACTCGGTTTAGATTAGAAAAATGTCGGTTTAGATAAGAACATTTCTAGGGGGTGGGGTATTACACGTTTCCACTGTTTCCACCAATGAAATGTATCGCTGCATCATCAACAACATTGTTGGAACTACGGTGTTCGAACGTCGGAGGTAGCGAATTGCGACACAGGTACGATGCTTTCTGGAAACAGGTGTAACAGTGTCGTTGTTTGGTCGCAAGTTGCGTCGTACCATGGTGGTTGAGCAACGTCGTTGCTAACTTTTCTTCTTTGCTTCTATGCCAGCCCCCACTAGAACCTTTCCCCAATAGAATCTTCCCCTTTCTGACTTGCATGAGCTCAGGTCAATGAGACATGCAGGCCATAAATAGC
Source organism: Alosa sapidissima (assembly GCF_018492685.1). Lineage (NCBI taxonomy): Eukaryota > Metazoa > Chordata > Actinopteri > Clupeiformes > Clupeidae > Alosa > Alosa sapidissima. The sequence goes on along the minus strand of NC_055967.1, from coordinate 6,739,633 downwards.
AAATGGAAGTTCAAAACTGGTTATATCCAATAGAACATAGGTTGATACAAAGGTATATCACAACATTAGATTATGTGTTACTATAGGATTTATAAGTTATAATGCAGCGGTCATTTTTGAACGGGAACACAAAACTAGTAAACATGAAACAAACACAACAGGAGAGTTAATGCATGATGTGTGTGTGCTACTTTGTATGTGAACTATGCCGGGTGTGTGATGTTCTCATGTACGTTTGCAGGGAGTCCCATTTCCATTTATGTTGAGTGGGTAAAAGAAAACCCTGCTTATTTTACACGTATCACTTATCATTGATTGATGCCGGTTTATGCTGTATTTACTGTACCATGGACAGATTTCAACTGTTTGTTCCTTCAGAAAGATTGGCCACTGCTGCCTCCTATAGATTTAATGTAACACTTACCTCATTTTGCTTTCTTTATTTTGTTCCTTTTGTTTGTTGATTTGATTTGGCCTAAGCATAGCCGTGGCTGTGTTCACTTATTTGCCCCTCTGTCCCAGTGTGCTGGCAATAGGTGTGGTATTGGCTGCCCCAGTATTCTGCTGTGGTAATGTTAAAATCTAGCTTTGATTATTCCTGACCCAGCCAGCTAGCAACTCTATCCTTCCTTCTCCCCTCCAGAGAAAGAGCGTTGCAGCTGTTACGCGGGGCAGGTCGCCGGATCTGAGTCCTCTTCTTCGCGTGTTGCACATATTTGTAGTGGTAACGTGCACCTCACTATTTGCAGTGATCGCTCTTTGCAGCCTATGAGTGAGTATGCCTGTATGTCTGTATGTGTGTCTAGGCATCAGAATCAGGAGCACGGGTGGTGTGTCGGTCTCCCTCCTCTTCCAGGACAGGTACCGGTATCTCCTTCCCAACAGCTGATCCATTTAAACCAATGATCCATTTAAAATCGATTGAATTAGTGGTCCTGGTGGCAGCCGTTACCTCCCTCTTGCTGGCCTTTTGGACCTGATATATCATTTGGCAATATCTTGAGAAGCAAACCAAAGCTTGCATTTTTATTGAAATATTTATTCATAAATATTGTTTACTTTTATACTGAAATACCATGTCTCTCTCATTACTCAAGTATCTGTGTGCAAGTTATCTTGTCTTAAGTAAGGTGCTAGAGGTCTAGCTAAAGTACATCTTGGTGTGAAAGGCCCCAGGTGGCATAGTTGAGCACCCTACAGTCATATGACTCCAGCAGGTCACATATGGAAACCAGAATTGAAAGCCACTAGCATAATTCAGAGAGGGAAACCACAGAACTGAATACATAACAACAAAAAGAGTCCACAAATAGATTGTAGAGTCCTACCGAGACCACAGGTAACAATAGAGCTAGGCCACCAACTGAGATACAACACTGCTGAGAAGACAAAATGTCCCTTGCCCTCTGCCTGGTACAAAAGTACAGTGGTTTCTGGACATACCATTGTCCTTTTATGAGTCCCAAACTCTTTTAACAATTAACCTTTCCTACTGCATCAGGAATGCCATAGGAATAAACTGCTCCACTCTAAAGTGCATGGGGAGAGCAAAGAGCAAGAGCACAGCCAAAAAGTAAGCTTTGAACTTAATTTCCTTTCAACAACTTCTCTTTTTATCTTGCCAGGTGGCTTCACAACAATGTAAAAACTGCATCCATGCATTCAATCAAAACACAATGACATGAAAAGTAAAGAGAAAAAAAAGTGCTAAAGTGGCAGCCCTTTCTAGTGATAGAAAGGAAGATTAGATAACAAAATCTGTTTAAACATACTGGACTCTTTCTATCAATAGCTAGTATACTGTAGTCATTGCCATGCAATGTCAGTCTGAATAAATGAATGTGTGTTTATTTGAATTAGCTTTGTTCTTGATATGAACATCATTGAGTGGTATCTCAATGTCAAGGTTAAGAGGGTGCCTATGATTGGGCAGGATTAACTTCATCTTTGGTGCCACTTGATTGGTTCCTGGAGGGCGTGTAAGTGACTACAGCAGGATTGTGTTGCACTGGATTTGGTACCACACACAAAAATAATCATCAGCCAGTAACTATGTGTAGTTTTGCCTCAATCGTCTGTGAATTTGAATGAATTTGTCTGAAGTTTGATAAAAGACTTGTTTGATAAAAGAAATCTGCTAAACCATGAAGAAAGGTTCTCTGAAAGACCACCCATTTGCTACAAACAAAACACTTTATCAGAAGGCTATTCAGATTCTCCTCTGCACCAGATCAGTGATGCCAAGATCAATGCCAATCCATGGAATATTTCAAAGCGTCTTATCTATTTGACAAGCCTGTGACACAGAGTCAAATACAAATAGTCTTAAGATGAATAAGCCTGATTTGATTTTTCCTGCATTAATGCATAACAACTCGGCTGGAATTTAATATTCAACACAACACCATCCTTTCACCTCTCCCCATTTGAGACAAAAGGCCAGGGATGTGCACAGGGGGGTTGCTCAGGTTGCCCGGGCAACTGCCCATATGCCCTTCTTGACTCATGTTGCCCTTCCAATGGGGAAAATAAATAAATAAATCGTACAATGGATGCAGAATTTCACGTAGGCCTAGATAAAAAAAAAAATCACAAAGCCTCATTCACTTCCATTCGGGCCCCGAAAGTGAAAGTCAGTAGGGGACGGGCAAACTCTATTTACGTGCTGCAGCGCTGCACGCGACCGGCACCTGAGCTGAGCCTGCATAAGCGGCCCTAGAAGTTGATTGTCGCGGTTGTCATATGAGACGACTCAACGTTGTCGTAAAAGGTGAGTTTGTGATGTATAACAAACGAACGATCATCGTCATCAAGTTTTATGAAATTAATTAAAATCTTCATAAATCCAGGCTGAGTTTGCCACGTTTAGCCTAAATAATCAGACAGATAGCTTGCAGAGAAGCAGCCCGTTATCACATAGCCTATAGGTTACTATTTTTTTGGTAGGCATTAGACAAACTAAGCTACATGTCTGCTGATAGTTAATTTCTCACATTTCGTTTTACCAAGAAGAATGAATGATGGAAGTAATGCATCACATTCATTATTTTATTCAAAATGGTTAAATGCCTAAATCCTATCACTAGTATTTTGGGTATTGTTTGAAGCCAAGATGCCCACTGAAAAGAGTCAGATTCAGGAGAGGGAGAGACAATTCAGGGAGGCAGCAATCACTGCAGGGTTGGCTGCTAAAAAGCCAACCAGCAAGTGAGACAGAGACTTTGCACTGTGATAAAGATGACATGACATTGTGTAGACAAATTGATTAATTAATCAGACTCGTATTTTAGCCTACTAATGGCAATGTTTCATAATTACATTACATTTAAGGTGAGGAGCAGTCACAAGCCTCCAGACTATGTGAGGAAAATCTGGACCAGGAGGAGGCACAGGACAGGAAGGCCTAAGTGATGATCATCAAATATGAGATGAGAGGACCATGCTAGAAAGTACAGGATTAAAGAGCTGCATGCTAAATAATTGTAATCTAAAAAAACATAGGCTATTTTAGAGGTCATATCAAAGATCTTGCCTGAGCAGAACATAAATACCTCCCATACACACCGGCACCTATTGTGGGCGGGGGTCGCAACAGGCAACCAAGCACCCGTCTCAATCCGACTCTGCCTGACTTGGACTCAACAGCGCCATATGCCATGGTGAAGACATCTACTGTAGAAGTGCAGTGGACATTGATAAAGACAGCTTCATTGGACAGAATGCTGCTGTTATGGGAACCCCACATGGGCCAAGAAACAGCACTCCACCTGACCAACAGCCAGCAGGTGACACAAAACAAATCATTCTGGCCCCATCAACAGCCACTGCTTTCTACAATCCACAAAGACAAGGAAGAACGTCTGCAACCAACCATCATCAAACTGCTCCACTCCAGTATGGGTATCCACAGCCACTAGCCATAGCTTCAGTACCCCCCCCCCCCCCCCCCCTCCTCCATTGTTGTTACCAATGCCACTGGCTACAAGCCCTTACCCACCTCACCCACCTGTCAACTCTTTCCCTACCCCATCGGACATCGTCAAGTGGTGTGTCACCTGTCGGCAAACAATCACGACAAGAAGGTTAAGTTGCCAATGCTGAAGACACCAGCTCCACCAGGACTATTCAGAGTTCTCCAGATAGATTACATCACTCTTCCCAAGTGCAAAGGCTACCGAGATGTTCTGGTTGTCCTGTGCAAGTTCTCCAGGTGGATTGAGGCATTCCCTGCACGATCTGGAATTGCACTACACACTGCCAAAGTCCTCGTGAAAGACATCATTCCCCGATGCAGATTTTGTTGATAACACAGTCGGCAGTGAAGGTCCAGGGTGAGAGAAAAGTGGATACATGCGAGCCATTGCAAACTAATAGAACCGCCTGAAACATGATGCGCTTGGGTAGGGTACGAATTCTATCTGAGTTTCCGCCAATCTTCTTTTAGGGGTGAGGTGTGAACTAGAGGGGGGGAGATTCACGGGAGACTTTCATTTTGACAGGGAATTTATGACGTCAGGAGAAAGGAAAGGTTAGGGATCCGAGGGTAGAATCTTTCCTTTGAGAATCCGAACATGCTCAGAGTGTTGTGGTAGTGGACTCTTCTTGACACAAACTCATGTTATGAAAAATGATAGACTTAGATAAGTCTTAAAATTGATTTTGATGATTAAATATGTGTGATTACTGATATATGAAATGTTTAATCTGAGGATACAATTACAATAGCCGATGTTTGAGAATGATTACAATTAAGCTAGATCAAGAGGGGGGAGTAATCCTGTAGTCCTGGTTCTAGAGGTGGGTTTCTGGGGACACCTGTAAGGGAGCTGAACACGCAGCAACGGGTTAACCGGGGACTCACTGGGGGACTAGGGTTGGGAGGATGCTACACCCCTATAATAGATGATTATATATATATATATATATATATATATATATATATATATATATATATACACTGTTGTTTTCATGACTATCCTTCAACTGATACTGCTCTTTCTTTTCACTCCACATGTGCCTATGAGGTTGCCGGGAGCCACTGACAACATCTGGGACAGAGACTTTGCCTTTTCCTTTTCTTTTGACCCTTAGAATGTGAGATAATCATCAGCAACATAATCAGTTATTATGTTTTTCTTTTAAGATGCCTGCACTTTTCCTTTTTTTCAAAGTGCTGGAGAAGTAACCTTGTCTTGGTTTGTTATCTGTTCTTTAGTACCACATCAGACTCCTGTTTATTTGTTTTGAATGATCTATACAAATCTGTGTTTTTGATTGATCAAGAGGGGGGACTGTAGAATTCTGGGGTATTCTTACTGTATTCTGATGTGTTCATATGTTACATCTGTGTGTAGTATACAACGGGGAGAGGTTCATATTATTGTACATAACTGTGCCTTAGGCCTGTGTACCAGCAGGAAGGTCATACAGCCTGATGTTTAGGAACATCCATCAGTGATAACATTGGCCGAGGGAGACAGCATGTCTGCCTATTCGGGCTAGTATCTCCATCTGGCCAGGGCCGGATTGTGTACACTGGTTGGCACCTGCCACGTTGGCATGATTGACGTTTGTATGTTTTAGTATAACAGGCTTTGTCTTAGGTTTTGACACAGAGACGGATCGAGGAAGCAACCCGAGGAGCATCTTCTGTCGGAAGGCTCAGCAGCCGCTTCTAATAACAACCACAACTGTTAGACTCTGCACAGTTTTACTGTTTGAGACTTAGCCTGTGTGCTGTTATTCATTGTTGTACCATCTACAATAAATCATCATCTAATCGCCGATCCTGATCCCGCCATTAAGCTTTATTGACCATCTTCAATATAGACATTAGAACTAAAACACAACGCAACAACCAGAGAATCCAATAATTACAATAATGATAAGTTAAGGTGATTGAGTGCTGTATTTCAGTGTTTTACTTCTTTGTGTATATATTTTAAAAAAGACACTGTTATTCTCAGTCAGTCTGCATATAGCCTGTGAGTTTTTTTTTCCTTCTTTTTTTTTTGGGGGGGGGTGCCCTTTTTTCAGGTCAGAGCAACTGCCCCTCAAAATTCCTGTGCACGTCCCTGCAAAAGGCTTTGGAAGACCATACCAGGTTTCAACAATAACATAATTAAAAACACACTCAGGTCATCATAGTGATGATGGTATTTTAAATTCTGTCAAAGGTGACTAATATATGCCTCCCAATTCATTGATAAAGCTTGGCATTATAACAATGCCCACATTTTCATACTCATTATTGGGGGATTGTACAGGTGACGGCTCATGGATTTGTCACATGACCTTGGGAAATGTGAATGAGCTTGCTGGAGCTGACGACCATGACATTTGGAAATGTAACAATCACTGTGAAAAGAGCTAACATCTGTAACTGCCAGGTGTCCAAGACCTTTACACTTACACTGATTACGATCTGGACCAGGGACTGAAAACAGAATGATTTCCATTTTGGTTCGTTCTGAGCAAAACCATTATTTTTCCGTTCCTGTTCCAGTGTTCCAAGGCCTCTCTAAATGGTAACAGGTAGAATGTTATACAGTAGAAGAATGGCTAATAATGGTCCTTTAAAAATGACATTGTCTTTACAAATTGATTTATGGCTGGTGGAACAATACTATAGGCTTTTTTGCCCAAAAGCCTTAAAGCTTAAGATTAACTGTTAAAAACATTGTGCTTGAATTCAGGCGTGGAGCGAGATTTGAAAGTAGGCAAATAGGCCTATATAATATTAGATCTTAAAAATGTCTGATAGCCTAACTTCAGGCACAGAAAATGTCCTTGCTTTGAGCCCTGTAATAGCCTCACCTATGAGTGGTGGTAACTGCATGACAGGTCTATAGATATTTTCCTAGTGTAGCCTATGCTATTTCACACAATTTTTCAGTAATTTAGGCTACATGGAAAAGGCAGTTAGTGTTGGATATGAAAATTGTTTTTATCAGTAGGTCTAGCCTATTATACAAGGGAGACACTGATTCATAAAATCTGACTAAATTCAACATATAAGGGGTCTGGGGAACTGGCAAGTGACTTTCCAAGCCAATGCACTTTTGAATAATAGTCAAACAAAGGTTAATCGGAACGATAAATACTGTTATTAACCGGTTATCTAAAATTGAAAATAACGTTTTGGTTCCGGAACAAGTAAAATTGGTTTTGTTCCTGTTTTTAGTTACGTGCATCCAAAAATTGTGTTTTTTCCGTTTTTCGTTTTCGTTCTTTGAACCATTTCTAATCCCTGATCCAAACAGCAAGATTTTGCCGGCACCTCTCCCAACAAGGAGACGATTTGACCTGATATTTTTTAAACAAATCATATTGAAAATATTACAGCATTTTTTATCCAATGTAGTCATTAACCTAATATGTACTATAGTGCCATTAATCACTATTCAACATTTACATCAGGGTAAGTGTACAGAGTCAAGGCACAAAAGTTACAAAAGAATAAGAACACACACATAGGACTGTAAGTGGAATCCACAACATCGTTGTGGCAACCATGCAGTAAGAACAAGTGGTGATATCAGTACTGTCACAGCATGGGGCACAATGAAGAACAAATAGGTTGAGTAATTAATAGTGTTTATTGACATTTAGATGAACATGATGGAGGTTAACTTGAAATGAGTTTGTCGTCTGTGTTTTTGAGAAGTTTTACATAGTTGGTGACTTTGAAGGAATTTATTCACAGAGAAAGAAATAGATTTTTAGGAGTAATGCATGTTGTAGCATAGCATTTGAATGCTAGTTACAAGCATTTTAATAGAACAAGTCTAATGTGTAGAGTAATAAAGATAACAATCTACACAGCTGGTAAAGAATGACATAGCACAGGTGCGATTTACCTAAATTGGGTCATTTTGGGTAAATGAATGCCACATCTGTGCCATTACGAATTTTACACACCAAATGATTTGTGGGACATTTGACTATTGAAAAGCCTAGCTGTAATGGCTTGCACCTCTTTTGTCTGGTTGCAATATGTAAGATTACACCCATGATACAAGAAACCACTCAACTGTTTTGCATGAGGCCATACCAACTCTATTACAGGTTAGATTTTTATAACAGCTCTATAACTAGAGTTTAGGAATGCAGGTAAAAATAGATATATTTTATATATTTGCTTCTTATCTTGGTGATCCAGTGGAATGACTAATAAAAAATACCATTCAGCAAGCAACCACAAGCAAGGGGAGCAAGAGTAATGAGAAATCAAGGTGGATTTGATGTGTTCCTTTTATCTTTCCCCTATTGAACGGCTGTAAACACGCTACAGGCAAGGCAAAGCCAAACGCCTTTCATCTTGAACTGATGTGTTTAGCTTAGGGGTAACAGATGACGTTTCTCATCAGCCCAGCTTTTAAATGACGTCCATGTAAATCAAAGAAGCAACTCCACCGTCATTCCCACCACAGTGATGATGGATTAAACCATTTGCGTAAATGGACAACATGTGTTCCTCAGTGTGTGTGTGTGTGTGTGGCTGTTAGGTGATGAAGTAGAATGGTCTGACACTTGTCAGAGCAGAGAGACACATGTTAGAAGGAATTCGAGTCCAACTGAGTGGAAAATGAACAAGATCTCAATTTGTTCACGAGGCACACAAACACAAATGGCTCTCGGAGACTCGCCTCAGATGAGCCGTGTGTTGTGCAACAATGGCACAAACTCTCCTTTTTCTCCACGGCAGAGGTGGGTGGATCATGTGCAACCATCTTACAATTTGTGTCTGCGATTGGCTCTGTGTGTGGGGCTAATCGTTTCCACCGCTTGCATTGTCTGACGGCTCTATGTTACTGGCTTTCTGAATAGATGCTTTTTCTGCACAAGGAGATCATTATGCCCAGCTGTCAGCTATACGGTTGTATCATTGCCATGACAATGGACTGGCTGGGCAACACTGGCTAACCTCCAGATGTATTTCTGTTCAGAGCAGGACGTGGAGGGGTGGAATAAAAATGATTTCCTATGGATGTGGGGGTGTGTCTTCTCCTCTATTGTTGTTGCTGTCATCACAGTCTTCTTGTAATTGTAATTACTCCCATTGATCCTACAGCAGTGTGTGTGTGTGGATGTGCACACACTTGTGTGTGTGTGTGTGTGTGTGTGTGTGTGTGTGTGTGGGGGGGTGATGTTGTCCCTGCCTGGCTGGACATGTGTAGCCGTCTCTCCAGAGATGATCAGAGGTGCGGATCTCTCTAATGATGTGGCTCCAGGCTGACTCACCTCCCCAGCCTGACAGACAGCACTTGATTAGTTCCTGCAGGATAAATGCTATCGCCTCTCTCACTCTCTTTCTCCTTCTCTCTATCTTTCTCCTCCCCTCTCTCTCTCCTTCTCTCTCTAAAGCCACCTTTCTGGGGTCAGCATCGCCACCCTCCTTCATTTTGTCTATTTATAAACCTGTGTCCCCTACGCCTCGCCGAGCTTTACCACACATGGATATGCAGGGAGGAGGCCTTCGATGATAAGCACATAAGAACACACACACACGCACGCACACGCACACACACACACACACACAGGGAGATAAATGTTATCTAACAGACAGACACAGACATCAGGGGCCTGAATGGGGTCTGGGTTGTTGACAATGTATGATTGAAATGAACATGACAGTGATCATTATATCTCACTCAATGTATTAGGCTCAATATACATTCATCCAAGGCATCAGAGGTGGCCTTTATGAAAGCTGTAAGAACAATGTTAGAACTAATGGTAATCAATGAGGGCACACACTTCACACACAGGCTGGATGTCATGGTGCAGAGTAGTGATTGGGGGGGGTAGCAATGATTGTCATGATAAAAAAATAAGTCAATCAGCTCTGTTAGATTGACGTACAACGCCACCGGCAATGCACTAAGTCTATTGTCCTTGAAATAAAAGTAATTTCTACGTTAATACCATGCACACCATTATGTGCAAACAGAGGTGGGTCGGTGCAACCTGGTGTGTCTATGCACAGGCAAATAAGTTCTCTGTAAATAAATGATATTAAAAGCCACACCATTTCTGTGAAACATGTAACAAATACAGACAGACTCTTATTTTAACAAATACAGACTCTTATTTTAAGTCAACATCATGTTCCTCTATAATGTTAATAAGTACTACTAATTACTGAACCCATTTATGCTTGATTACGCCCTGTGCTGTGTCAAAGAACTAGCAAATATTGGTAACACTAACCGTTCCACCACATGATTGCCACAGTGCCAAAACGTATGCACGGTGCATTGTTGTTTGAAACTAGAGGCCACAGGTGCATGGTTTGATACATTTCATAATTTAAAAAGGGCAGGATGGGATATACTGTAGAAATGTCATTAGTGAGGTATTTGTGAGTTACATCTAACCAATGTTAAGATGTACAGTAACTAAGCTTTGGACAAATGGTTTTGCTAAGAACTACAAACATAAACATAAACAACTAACATATTAACATTATGGGGAGGCCAAGTCATAAGTCTGCAGGTTTAGGTCTATTGCAAGGTCATTACTGGATATGGGGGGGGGGGGGGGGGGGCAGGAATGTCAGTGGACAGGCTAACTCCTAGGCTACTGCATTCGAAGACAAGCATAATTACCCACATTACTCGTAAACAAAAGGGTTTACAGGAATTAATGTGTTCTTAGGCAAAAACAGTTGTCTCTCTTAATCAATGAGCTACAGAGAGCTCATCTCCTTCACATCAGGATTTAGTCATTCCTTGAAGTTGATAAAATAATGACTGTTTGACAGTCAAAACAAATCATTACCTTCAGTTGTGCGTGCAGAGAGCTAATACAAAGTATAAGCACTTGAGCAAGGTTTGTAAGGTCGTGCATGAACAGATAGGCAAACAGTTTTCAGTAAGGGATAATGGACGACACGGTGGTCTGTTCACAGAAGTTAATGCACGGTTGAGGTTGTAAAACGGCCCCGACGCGAAGCGGATGTGCATTAACTTCTGTGAACAGACCACCGTGGAGTCCATTATGCCGCTAAAACTGTCTTGTTTGTAGAACTAATTTCTTCCGACACATATCAACTAATTTCTCAACTTGCAGGACAAACTGCCATTACTAGTTCTAAATGGGCAAATGGGCCAAGATTCTGATGAACTATAGCTTTGAAACATCGCTATTTTACTTAGCCTGCTGTCATCCATCTAGCTAAATCCCCCTCCGTCATATGCTACAATGTTGCCATGTTCTGAACGTCTGCATTTTACAGCTCGGATGCAACGTGACAGTTCATTTAAACTTAACGAGTTCGGCGAATTAATATACAAGTGTGATACGGCCAAAAAAATGGATCTACTTCATAGGTATGCAAATAACATACGGTTAATGGTCGTTCTAAATTACATAGGACAATGGGAAATTCAACCAAGCAGTGGAATAATGAACTATAACGGCTTCTCAACTTCTCTCCATCCCCTGCTCCTGCAACACCTTATAAACTGCAAGTCACACTGGGAGTGCCTTGGTTTCCCAATGATTATTGTAAACTCTTGCTTACACAAAGTGTTCAAACTTTATACTAAAATATATTTGTTCTAAAGCCACACTTGTCCTCATATTTTCTAGGGTTACAAACTAGGGTGCACTTCTTCACTCAAGAGTTTTTTGCAATAATGGACAACATATTCTTTGGTGACATCCAAATGTACATGTGTATCTACACTGCATAAGTATACTTCTGCCATTACGATATTACACATGACTTTGGTATGTGTAGATTTTTACGATAGTGTTCCAGTTTGTGTCTATGTATGTGTGTGTGTGTGTGTGTGTGTGAATGTATGTGTGTGTCTGTACAGACTATATTAGAAGTATTTTTGCTAATGTAATCGCATTGGGTGCAATTTTGGGCACAACGGTTGGCGGGTTATTCCGCGAAAACTGCTTCCCCATCCCCATCAAACCTCATGTTTTCCAGTGTTTCAGTGGATCTATGGTCTTTTGGGACCCCAACGTTGACTTCAAGACAGCACTGGCTGGAAGGCGCTAGGGTTAGTTAAGGGTTATGGTTAGGGTTAGGTTTCTTGAAGTCGATGATGGCAGTGCTGCCTTGATGTTGATGGTGGGGGCCCAAAAGACCATCAAGCGTTTCAGTGTCCCCAGAATCGTCAACAAAACAATCTGTGAAAAAAAAGAAACAAAGAAAACTGTCAAAACCTATATGACCACGCTACGCTAGTGCTACTGAAGGTAATAATTAATGGTTGCAGAGGATGAGCGAGAGTTGGGCAGCCAGAGGTTTCTCTTCCACCATCTTGCAAAAAATTCTAATTATGTCTAATTGTATGGTGCTTGTATGGTGCTTGTAATGGGGGGGGGGGGGGGGGATGGGTTGGAAGAGCCATCATAAACCAGGGTGTCAACCGATGGGTGTTCAGCAAATGCTCGGCCTTGGTGATTATTTGGAAAAAAAAACAAAAAACATGCCAGCAGGCGCTATCTCTATCCTCCCTGTCTTCACTGGGAGCTGAGGGCTCTCACCCTCCAGCGTGAGGGGGTTTGGGGAGCAGCTAAAGCTCTAGCACATCGGGGCGAACCACAGGGGCACCGGAGGCCCCACGCCGAGCTGATATTTATTTAGGAGCGCTTCTCCACCATCTGGGACTGTGGCTGGAGGTGTTGTTAGAGCAGGCACGGGCACATCAGCCCAGCAACACTGCTTCAGCTTCCCAGCCATCGCAGAAATGAAAATCACAGGGTTTGTGTTTTATAACTGGCCGCGAGTGGAAAGCATGGTGGCAATGCTGCTAGATAGATAGATAGATAGATAGATAGATACTGAAAATGATAAGTGTGGTGTCGGCACAAGTTTAGTGTTTGGAGATGAGAGTAACACATTTATGACATTTATAGGCCTCTCCTATCCCAAGGCTTACAAAACAGTGCTACCTGTTCTGTCATCTGCATATCACAGAGTATGTTCAGATATGTACAGGACAGTGTATCCAAATTATGGTTATGGTTATGGATTTGGCAGACGCCTTTGTCCAAAACGACACACAAATACAAAACAACATAATATTTAAAATTGAACAGGGAACAGATTAGAATGTTGGTCAAATTATAGTAAGGAGAATAGCAACAATAAACAACAATATCAATTCAATCAATAGCCTAATAAAATATATATACTATACTTACTTACTCTATATTAATTCAATCAACAGCCTAATGAAAACTAGAAATGCCAGAGGAATTACAATAGTGGATAGAAAGCTGCTGGCTTAATGTTGGTGGGGAGATTCCTGGAAAAAACACTGAATCACTTAATCTTTGAGTTCATACAAACCCTTGTACCAAAAAAACGTGTGTTAAGGAGTTTTTAAGATATAACACTCAAGGTGTTTTTGACCTTGACATTTGACCTTTGACCTCCAACATCAATTCACTTAATCATTGAGTCCATACAAACACTCCAAATTTCAGCATGTATGTCAAGCCAAAGAGTGGAGTGCACGCACATCTACAAAATTTGAACAGGTGCTGGGTATAACGCTTAGCCAACAATTGAAAAATAAAAAGATACCCGCACACTGTTTCTATAAGCTCCCAGAGTGGTTTATTAACAACATTTCGATCAGAGGTTTTCGTCAGGTATCAAGAAGATGAGTGGGTGGGTGGAGATATATATAGACAAAGTGGTGGGTAATGCCCCATGTCCACCAATCAGTCTGTCCTATCTATTAATACATCAGACAATTGTAAGCAAATGGCCTATATAGCCTACATCAGCCCACCAAGAGTTACAGTTGCATCGATTCAATCCTTTGCATAGGTTATACATTAGACTGAAAAACACACCCAATCCCTCACATCTGTACAAGTGCCACATATTACAAAAGAAAAAGTTGATATTTCCAAGTGTCCAATGTCTTGTGGCAGACGAAAGAAGAGTAAATGTGCAGTATGGTCAATCTCACACATTGTAGAGAAACAAATGACAGATTTTTAGAAAATAATTATAAACGTTTTGAAAAACACTTATAAAAAGGGTTTTATATGGGGCAGCCGTGGCCTACTGGTTTTGGGATGAATGCAGAGACCAAATTTCCCTCACGGGATCAAAAGAGTATATATACTTATATCAATGTATGTCAAGGCATTCTTGAGATATCGTGCTCAGAGTATTCATGGACTTGACCTTTGACCTCCAACATCAACTCACTTCATCTTTGAGTCCATACAAACACTTGTACCAAATTTGAAGCATATGCGTCAAGCCGTCCTGGAGATATAATGTGCAAAGCATGAGATATGGCTGTGACTTTTATTTTGACACACGGGAAACACTTAAACAGCATGTGTAGTTTTGGGGAGCACCACATTGTATGCATTAGAAGCTGAGACAGTTGGATTCACAGGTGACACCTGTGCCAGTGTTCGGATTAGCCCGGGAACTACTCTGGGAGTTTATCACCCGGAGAGAAGAAATACTCTTTTCTGATTGGCTGGCGGGGTGGCTTTTAATTCTGAATAACGGGACACCTATAGAGCTGGTAAGTCCCGCCCTTTCCGCTGGACCTCTAGATTGAAAAATCGTCAATGCAAGTGAATGTGAGAAAATAATTATTTTCTGGTCCCGTTTGATTTGTGCCATGAATGTGAACATATGTCGTCTGTGAATTTTTAATATAATTTTTCATGTTACGAGTTTGACAGTATATTATATGATTCTTCGGCTATCAGTTGTGGAAAAGACATAACTAGAAAGACTACATGTCGCCTGTGACGTGAGCTAGCTCTAATCGCTAACATTAACTGAGATGCTAGTTTTTGTAATGGCAGGAATAAACACACATGGTAACAAAAATATTTGAAACATGTCTAGCTTCACTCAACACATTAACACTACGATACAGTGTGATTGTAAAGTTGTATGGTTCACTGTGTTCAAAGTCGATCTTAATAACCCTCTACATCTCGACCAACTGATGGTTGTTATGGGAAACTAGTGATCTGTCGTCTAGCGGAAAGTTGTAGTCCACAAAGTGCTCTCACACAAAGTTTAACCGCATCAAACTTCTACCCGCTCAATTGTAGCATTCTTTACACGAAAATTTATATTAAAAATTCACAGACAACATATGTTCACATTCATGGCACAAATCAAACGGGACCAGAAAATAATTATTTTCTCACATTCACTTGCATTGACGATTTTTCAATCTAGAGGTCCAGCGGAAAGGGCGGGACTTACCAGCTCTATGAAGTAGATCTGGTAAAAAAAAGTTTAATCGCCGTTCCATATCAATGCTTATGAATGGTAACTATAACAACGATAGTAGGACGACGGTTGAGCCTGGAGGCAGGCTTTGCAACAATGGAACCAACTGTAAACAAGCTGACTGTCCATGCTATCGCTGCTATAGGGCCAATGGAAGTTGTACAACAAGCTGAACTAGTGAGCTTCTTTTTAAACGGAACCGCGTGTTTCCTTTGCTTTACAGTGGCAACCGGGTGATAAGCGGGATAACGGCCTTCGAGGTGTGCCCAGTTATACAGAATTAATGGACTCAGGCGGAGGCTGCATGTCGGGGAGTTTTTTGCCCCTCGCCCTCGTCCATTAATTCCGTATAACAGGAAACCTCGGCGGCCGTTATCCCTTACTTAACGAGCGCAGCTGGCTTTAGGCCATTATGACATCACAGCCTCCATTCAAGTCTATGAGGGGGGAAAATTAGCTTTTTAACATTTTTTAACCCCTATTTCTCAAAAAGTATAAACTTTTTTAAAAATCTGAATAATAACTCTCTTGGCCCACTCCAGATCTTCAGAATGGTTATTTCAACATGTCTGTACGTTAAGCGGTTAGAGTCGCATTCACTCTTGAAAAGGTAAGAAAAGGTTTTAATAATAACTAGAAAAGCATTTCCTGAAGGAAATACAGTGCATGAAAATGCAAAAATATGATGTAAAATATCATACAGAGTAAAAACAAACTATATTGGTTGCTAGGTAGATGAGGTTTAATATAGTTGGAATGACTGAACAGTTAAATAAGTGGATAGTTTAAATGGTTAAATTATTTAGGTAGATAGTTGACGATAACTGACACTTGGAATGGCTCTAATGTTTGCTAGCAGTTATGCTAACAATGTTACCAAAGATAATAATATTAACAAAGTTACTATGCTAACTAGCATGCTAACATGCTAGCATGTAAACTATGCTAACCACGTTACTTAGCTAACTTAGCTAATCATTTTTAGCAGTTTTGCTAAAAATGTTAACTAGCATGCTACCATGCTAACTATGCTAACCACGTTACTTA
This sequence comes from Alosa sapidissima, assembly GCF_018492685.1. NCBI lineage: Eukaryota > Metazoa > Chordata > Actinopteri > Clupeiformes > Clupeidae > Alosa > Alosa sapidissima. The sequence continues at coordinate 6,723,333 of NC_055967.1, read as the reverse complement.
GCTAACATAGCTAATCATTTTTAGCAGTTATGCTAACTATGCTAATTAACATGCTAACATGCTAGCATGCTAACTATGCTAACCATGTGACTTAGCTAACTTAGCTAATTGTTTTTAGCAGTTTTGCTAAAAATGTTAACTAACATGCTAACATGCTAGCATGCTAACTATGCTAACCACATTACTTAGCTAACTTAGCTAATTGTTTTTAGCAGTTTTGCTAACTATGCTAGCATGCTAACCATGTAACTTAGCTAACTTAGCTAATCAGGGTAACATACAATACTACTACCATAGATCAAGCTGTGTCATGCAATAGCATGACTTATGCTTATAGTTCTATTCCAACGTTGATTTCTACCCAACGTATAGTAAAAAGAAAAGACAAATTTAAAACTAGAAACCTAACAAATATTCTTTCCATACCTCAGCATATTCCTCAAAAGCCAGAGGCATTTTCAGCTAACATGGGTTTACTAAATATAGGTGCACTTACTACCAAAACCTTTGCAATCAATGATTTTATTAGTGAAAAAAAATTGGATTTTCTGTTTCTTGTTGAAACCTGGCTGACTTCAGACAGCGAAGCTGTTCTTGTTGAGACTTGTCCCCCAAATTATAATTTCTTCCACTCAATTAGACAAGGCAAACGAGGTGGTGGAATTGCCTCCATTCTCTCAAACAAATATAGTTGCACACGAGTCAACTTTGGCGAATTCGCTTCCTTTGAGTATATTGCCCTCACTCTGAAGGCTGACCCAGCTGTACTTCTATTAACCTTATACCGCCCTCCTAAACTATGGACTGGCTTTCTCGACCAGTTTTCTGAACTTATGTCGCTCATCATCACTAGCTATGATCGGATAATTGTAAATGGCGACTTCAATATTCATGTCAATAAGACAACTGATGCTAAAGCCAGTAAGTTCCTTAATGTGTTGGACAGTTTAGAGCTAAAGCAGCATGTTACAGGACCCACCCACAACCTTGGCAACACCCTCGATCTAGTCATTTCCAGAGGGATAGAAGTCACAGACTTATCAGTAAATTATATAAATATGTCTGATCATCATTGTGTATCTTTTAATATTGTACTACATACTCCAAAAATTCATCCCGAAATTGCAATCAAATCGCGACTCTTGGACATTAGAGCAGAACAGCAGTTCATAGCTCTTATAGACTCCATAAATTTAGATATTTTACATCATCCCATTGATCAAATGGTAGAGGCTCTCAATCGTGAATTAGGCGCTCTGCTTGACAGAGTGGCACCCTTAAAGACTAAAAAAAGGCCCTGTAGCAAACTGACACCTTGGATGAACGAAAATATCCATGATCTAAAAAGATCATGTAGGAAAGCTGAGAGAACATGGAGAAAAACTAAGTTACAGGTTCACCGTGCCATTCTAAAAGAAAAAATTGCAAATTATAATAGAGCTATTCGGAATGAGAGGAGGAACCACTTCTCTAAGGTAATTGCTGAAAACAGTGGAAACTCTAGGGTGTTGTTCTCTACCATTGATAGGCTATTGCATCAAACACCTTTTGATACACTCAGTCAGGCATCCTCTCTAAGATGCGAAGAATTTGCAGACTTCTTCAAAAACAAAGTCATTTCTATAAGGGAGGCTATTGGTAACACAAGTAATATGTTTGATAGTACACCCAAAAACAGCCCCCCAAAATTAAGGTCCTTTAGCACTATTACTCAATCTGAGCTTGGTAAAATTATAACTCAAACCGGCTCCTCAACATGTGTTTTAGATCCAATCCCTACTACATTCCTCAAAAAAGTATATGATGGCTTAGCTCCCTTTTTTCTCAAGGTAATAAATACCTCATTAGAAACAGGTATATTTCCAACTGCTTTTAAAACCGCTGTTGTGAAACCTTTACTTAAAAAGTCAAATCTTGACCATACCAATCTGAGCAACTACAGGCCTATATCAAATCTATCGTTTTTGAGCAAAGTACTTGAAAAAGTTGTTTGTAATCAGTTAAATACCTTCCTCAACGAAAACAGTATCCTTGAAAAATTCCAATCAGGTTTTAGATCAAATCACAGCACAGAAACGGCTCTAGTAAAAATAGTCAATGATCTCAGACTAGCTACCGACTCAAACAAAGTCTCAATCCTTATTCTTCTGGATTTGAGTGCGGCATTTGACACCATTGATCATAGCATCCTAATTCACCGCCTTGCGAAGTGGGTGGGTCTCTCTGATAATGCTCTAAACTGGTTTCAAACCTACATTACTGGCAGAGATTTTTATATCAGTCTAGGAGATCATGTATCTGAAAAACATGACTTGCCTTTTGGTGTGGCCCAGGGGAGCTGCCTTGGTCCCCTGCTATTTTCTCTATATATGCTTCCATTGGGAAACGTCATAAGTCAACATAATGTAAACTTCCACAGCTACGCAGATGATACCCAATTGTATCTTTCTGTTGAGCCAACTAACCCAGATGGCCTTTGCTCCCTCACTGCATGCCTAACCTCCATTAATCAGTGGATGAGCAAAAACTTTTTGAAACTAAATGATGACAAAACAGAGGTACTTCTGGTTGGACCAAAACTAAAGCGAGATATTATTCTTAGTAATCTGGGGAACTTGGCACACCAGGTCAAACCAAAAGTAACAAGCCTCGGTGTCATCTTAGATGCAGAGTTAAGTTTTAAGCCCCATATCAGTAAAGTTACTCAGACAGCCTATTTCCACTTGAGAAACATTGCCAAAGTGCGGCCCTTTTTAACTCAACAAGATGCAGAAAAACTAATTCACGCCTTTATCACTAGCAGGTTAGACTACTGCAATGCACTTTTCACTGGTCTTCCCAAAAAACATCTAAAGAAATTGGCACTCATACAGAACTCTGCGGCTAGACTTTTAACTAAGACTAAGAAGAGAGAACACATCACCCCTGTGTTGGCTGAACTGCACTGGCTCCCTATTTCCTATAGAATTGATTTTAAGGTTATGTTAATTACTTACAAAGCTCTGAATGGCATAGCACCTTCATATATCTCTGAGCTTTTAATATCTTATCAACCACAAAGGAAACTTAGATCATCCAATTCTAATCTTTTAATCGTACCCAAAGTGCTCCACAAACAAAGTGGAGAAGCTGCGTTTATCCATTATGCCCCCAAACTATGGAACACCCTGCCTCTGTACATCAAGCAGGCGAGTTCAGTAAATATTTTTAAAAAAGATCTGAAAACATACCTGTACAGGAAAGCTTTTAGTTAACTCATCTTATCCTGTAGACTACATTTTCAGATTATTCTACATCTGCTACTATTGGAGGGCGCAGCCAGCCAGAAGCAGATGGGCTCCCCCTATTAAGTCAGGTTCTGCTCAAGGTTTCTTCCTGGAATATGGGAGTTTTTCCTTGCCACAGTTGCCATATGGCGTGCTTGTGGGGGGTAAGAGGGTTAAGGCTGCCAGTCTTATGACGTCATTTTCTATATTTTTGATATGTTGCTGAGCATATCATAAACAGCAAAGAAAAGTGATTGATAATGACTGACTGACTACTATTGTGTTACATGCTTCAAATGTAAAGCACTTTGAGCTGCATTCTGTGTATGAAAGGTGCTATACAAATAAAGCTTTATTATTATTATTATTATTATTATAATCATTTTAAGTAGTTTTGCTAAAAATGTTAACTAGCTTGCTAGCATGCTAACTATGCTAACCACATTACTTAGCTAACATAGCTAATCGTTTTTAGCAGTTTTGCTAAAATGCTAACTAGCATGCTAAAATGCTAACTATGCTAACCACATTACTTAGCTAATTGTTTTTAGCAGTTTTTGCTAAAAATGCTAACTAGCAACCATGTGACTTAGCTAACTTAGCTAACTAGCTACAGTGGGTAGGAGTCATAGTTGATGACAAGTAACAGTTACAATGGCTAAACAGTTAAAAAGTTCAGTAGTTTAAAGGGTTAAATTGTTTAACAGTAAAATATTATAGTGAGGACTTTTATTTTGAAACAGTTTTTGGCAGAGGAAGCAGTTGAACAGGATGTGTAGTCTTAATAGGGCCAGTTTGTATGCTTAAAGCCTGAGACTGGCAGTTGGTCCAGGTGGCCCGAACACCTGCCATAGGATTCTAATTGCTTAACGGCCGTATTGTGATGTCATAATCATAATGTTAAGTCAATGGGGAAATTTTGATAGTTTTTAATTAATAGTTTAAAAAGTATAAAAGTTACAAAGCTGAAAAATACATAGCACCCATGTCCTAAGTAAGACCTACGTAACATAGTTTGAATGAAGTTTCTACGTTAAACGGTTGAAGCTGCATTAAACGCGTTAGAAGAAGAAGAAGAAGAAGAAGAAGCCTAGGAAGAACAGTACAGTGCATTTTCATGCACTGTAATAAGAAGAAGCCTAGGAAGAACAGTACAGTGCATTTCCATGCACTGTAATAAGAAGAAGCCTAGGAAGAACAGTACAGTGCATTTTCATGCACTGTAATAATAAAATGCCTTGGAATAACAGTACAGTGCATTTTCATGCACTGTAATAATAATAAAATGCCTTGGAATAACAGTACAGTGCATTTTCATGCACTGTAATAAAATGCCTTGGAATAACAGTACAGTGCATTTTCATGCACTGTAAAAAGCCTTGGAATAACAGTACAGTGCATTTTCATGCACTGTAATAATAATAAAATGCCTTGGAATAACAGTACAGTGCATTTTCATGCACTGTAATAAAATGCCTTGGAATAACAGTACAGTGCATTTTCATGCACTGTAATAATAATAAAATGCCTTGGAATAACAGTACAGTGCATTTTCATGCACTGTAATAAGAAGAATTCGGATAACAGTAGAGTGCATTTTCATGCACTCTAATAAGAAGCCTAGGAAGAACAGTAGAGTGCATTTTCATGCACTGTAATAAGAAGCCTAGGAAGAACAGTACAGTGCATTTTCATGCACTGTAATAAGAAGAAGCCTAGGAAGAATAGTACAGTGCATTTTCATGCACTGTAATAAGAAGCCTAGGAAGAACAGTACAGTGCATTCTCATGCACTGTAACTAGAAAAGCATTTCCTGAAGGAAATACAGTGCATGAAAATGCAAAAAATATGATGTAAAATATCATACAGAGTAAAAACAAACTATATTGGTGGCTAGGTTAAATGGTTAAATTATTTGCTAGGTAGATGAGGTTTAATATAGTTGGAATGACTGAACAGTTAAATAGGTGGATATTTTAAATGGTTAAATTATTTGCTAGGTAGATGAGATTGAATATAGTTGGAATGACTGAACTAGGTAGATGAGGTTTAATATAGTTGGAATGACTGAACAGTTAAATAGGTGGATAGTTTAAAAGGTTAAATTATTTGCTAGGTAGATGAGGTTTAATAGTTGGAATGACTGAACTAGGTAGATGAGGTTCAATATAGCCTGGCCACCTGGCCTAGGATTTTAATTGCTTAACGACAGTCTTAATAGAGCCATATTGTATGCTTAATGCCTGAGACAGAGTATATAGTTAAAAAAATGTAGATAGTGTAATGGATGTTGATAGACAGAAAGTTGAATGGATGTTGATAGGCAGATTGTTTAATGGATGTTGATGGATAGTTTAATGGGTGGATGAATGAATGGTTTGAAGAGGATGAATGGATAGAAAGTTGGATGAAATGTGCCTTATATCCTTGTAGAATGGAGAGACACAGAGAGAGTTGGCCTAGTTCAGCAGAAAGCAGTTGATACAGGTGCAATCAGTTGAACTGATTCTTTGATGGGGCCTAGATTTGCAGCTGGAAGTTGATACAGGTGCACATCAAGTTAATTAGTCCATTGTGATGTCATCAGCCTAATGTTAAGTCTATGGGGAAATTTTGAGTAGTTTTTAATAAATAGTTTAAAAAGTATAAAAGTTACAAAGATGAAAAATACATTGCCCAGATGTCCTAAGTAAGACCTACGTAACATAGTTTGAATGAAGTTTCTACGTTAAATGGTTGAAGCTGCATTAATTCCATTAGAAGAAGAAGAAGCCTAGGAAGAACAGTACAGTGCATTTTCATGCACTGTAATAAGAAGCCTAGGAAGAACAGTACAGTGCATTTTCATGCACTGTAATAAGAAGAAGCCTAGGAAGAACAGTATAGTGCATTTTCATGCACTATAATAATAAGAAGCCAGGAGATTTCAAGATAGTGGATTCCATCCACTATAATAAAACAATATTATACAAACCATAACGCATAAGAAGCGCTTAAACAACTAAGTGCATGTTGAACAGGAATGTCTTTAGACCCCTCTTAAACGACCCAAAACTACCACAGGAACGGAGAGCACTGGGCAACTCATTCCACCAACATGGAACCACTGAGGAATAGAGTCTTGATCTATACATTTATGATTTTGAAATTATGGACATATATTGTGAAATACAAAATCATAAAAAATGTAGTATGCAATCCAGCTACATTTAACATGAAAACCCTAAGACATTAAAAATGAGACCCCAATTTAAATGATGGGCAAAGTGAAAAGTTTTATATCTCACCGAAGGTAATTAATAACCAGGCAAAAACTATTTGCTGATTTAGTACCATGAGCAAGATCCAAAACACAAACATCGGTGTGCTAGCTCAAGGCTCAAAGCCCATGCAATAGCTATAGTTCATGCTTGAGGCACTTTCTCACTTTGTACTGATTAAAATCCCAATAACTAGCACATTGAAGAGGTAGCTGCATGTGAACCATATCTACTGTGATCTATACTCTACCAGACAGGTGAAAACATTTCTTGTGTTTCATCAGGTTCTTTCCAGGCACATTTAGTCGCCTGAGTGCTGAAGTCCCCCCCAGTTCGACTGAATAATCATGAATTAATATTACTGGCATTAATATTTATGGAGCTCTCTGCATTGTGCACAGCTTTGAGGAGAAATTATGGGCCATTTGATTTGTCAGTGTGCAAATGTGTGTGTGTGTGTGTGTGTGTGTGTGTGTGTATGCGTTTAAGAGGAAGAGAGATTGAGAGAGAGAGAGAGAAACAAAGAAAGAGAAGAACAGGTCAAATAATAGTGTATACTATTATTATAATAGTGTGCTTATATATGCACTGTTTAAATGCTGTTAAAAACAAAAAAATCATATAATGTAGACAGTGATAACAAATGTGATTATGAAATATCCAACCATAGTCATCATTACTCAAAAAAGGTGACTAGACTACTGGCCATTCTCTCTATTATATAGTCTTCCTGGAAAGGTCTCACAAAGAGACTATGCCGAACACGACACAGGCAGGACCTGCAGGAAAGCTGCCTAAAGAGCTCATTATCACTTCCAACGCAACATTAAGGTGCCCCCTAAAAGCCCTCTTCGCTCTCCTTGTCTGTAATGACACAGCATCCGGGTCACATTCTGGGAGGTGAGGAGTGCTTCTTGAAAGAAGCCTGGGTCCCCTCTGTACATTTGCCCATTTCTCCTTCAGAGCCAATGAAACAGTGAGAGGATACTCGCAGCAGCATCATGAGAAAAAAAGCTGTCACTGCACTCGTTGGAAATTAAATTCCACAAATATAAAATATAAATACTGTGTTTACTAAGCCACCAGGCATATTCAAGGTGCACTTTTCCCCCAACATGTAGCCTATGCTAATGTTTTAACTCACAATCCAAGTAAAATAAGCTGACTTCCATAGAGTAACCCTTTCATTAATTGTTTTGGTCTCACCCATTAAAAGTCAAAAATTTGCAATAAGTCTTTCAAAAGGATCAATTTGTAATGTGCAGGGTTCAGCCACTGGCATGTGAAAATAACACCTAAAGCAAGTCTCTTTGTAACCAAATACTTAGACCATGAATAGGGCGCATTAGAGTTTCCTAGATGTTAATTGGCAAATCAACCAACTGGCAAGGACTTAGAGTCCATTTCTGAGAGCCTCTTTCTGCAGTCACTTCAAAGGTGTGAAAAAGTCTGCATATTCACACGGCACAACACACTCTCCATCTTCGCAGAAAACAGTTCCTCAAACCTCAAGAGAGGATGAATATAAATCTCAAGCCACATCCATGCAGAAGAGACCATTAAAATCCCACTATCTCTCTCTCTCTCCATCTCTTTCTCTTCCTCCCTTTGTTATATCCCTCCACCCTTCAATCATTCCCTTTTGTCCACTTTCTTTCTGTCTCTCTGTCACTCCGTCCACCCTCTCTGGCGCCACTGCAGAGGATGGCAGTGGCATGTCTCCGAGCCTCACAGACCGTCCTGACCGTGATCTTTTCCTCTGGGTGTCGGCCCTCTCCCTCTTTGTTGGGTTTCATTAGACATGACAGGAGCCAACAACAAAGAGTGATGTATATAATGATGCCGCACCTTCCATGAGTGAAGGGGTCTGCTATTCTCTGTTTCTCTGTGTTCCTGGGGCAGACAGCAGAGAGTGTTGGCAGAAGACATAGAAAGGTCTGGAAGGGGTTATGGATGTTTTTCATTGTGCGTTTTTAAGTCTATCACATAAAACTTTCTTCTCTCTCTCTCTCTCTCTACACACACAGACAGGCACAAACACACACACACACACACACACACACACACACACACACACACACACACACACACATACACACACTGTGTAGAGAGTTCTCTACGAACAAACAGACAAAAAAAGAACTCTTCAGAGTAGAAACATTCACTCTTCAGTAGTCTCCATGTTTTTGCACATAACAACTGTAAATGTAGCCTGCGGGTAAAAAGGTGTCAGGTCTGATTAGATTGAAAAAGAGAGACAGAGAAATGAAGATGGAGAACACAGAGGCGGATGGAAGCTCCAGCTCAAAGCACCACATTCCTCACGTTATCGCATGCTGCTATCTCTGATAGCAGACCCGGACACACAGGCAGACCGCAGGTGAGCTACTGCAAAAAGAGAGCACTCCTAGTCCTTATCGCCATACTTCCTGGGGGATGCGGATTCTTGTCCCAATATAATTTCCATGACCCATCATTAGGGTAAGAAAACAGACCAAATCATTCAGAGAGTAGAGTGTATAAAATATCAGGCAATGACAAGCACAAGGAAAACAATGATAAAAAAAATGAATGAATAAATAATTGATTCTGACAGTGAACTCACAAAAAATTTGATAGATATAGTAAACATCAGAGAGGAGAGGAAAAACAGTTTAAACGCATTGTCTACAGACACACAATTGACACAGAGTTGGTAGCGTGTGTGTGTGTGTGTGTGTGTGTGTGTGTGTGTATGTCAATACGTACAGTATGTACGCACACTCTTAAAACAAATGTGTTGAAAATAACACAACTCTTTATGTCCAGATGGGGACAACACAATTTGTGTTGTTTCTAACACATTGCTGTTGTTATACTGTGTACACTCTTGTGTTTTAACACCTTTCCATGTCCAGGCAGGGACAACACAGTTTGTGTTATTTCTAACACATTTGTTTTTAGAGTGCATGTATGTGCGTATGTGCCATGTGACCAGTGATGGTGTGAGAGGGGGATTCCTTTCTGAGACAGCCTTGCTGCTCAGCTCGTTTAATGGCCACGGTCCTTGTCTTACGCCGGTGGTCCTCTATTCCAGCACTCAGGCTGAACTCCCCCGGCCTCCCACACGTCTGTGGACCCGCACCGCGAGCCGCACATCCAGCAGCAGCTCCTCGTCATGAAGGAGAACCTGCCGTCCTGAACCTGCCCACCGCAAACAATCCTCTCAAACACCTCAGCGGAGGATTGCTGAGGAATGAGTCGCGTGTGGCTGGCTGGCTGAGTGTCAGCATGTGTGTGTGTGTGTGTGTGTGCACACGTGTGTTTATGTGTGGATGTATGTGTGAGTGATGATGATTATGATCAGGTGGAAACGGCAGACGACTGAGAGGTATCGATTTAATTGCTTGTTTTCATCACCCCTGCGAGTGCTGGGTCTGCGGGGACGCGCCACGCTCTTGATTAAAACAATTTAGCGCTGACAATGGTGAGAGCGTTGTGGGGGGATGCTGAGCTCGTAACCGCCTGACGTCACGTGCAAGGGCTGACGGAGGAGAGAAAATAACACTCCCTTTCCCACTCATAAAGCAAGTGTATTTTAGTCAGCGCTGGCCTTGTGGTGTCTAAGACGTCACGGTCATAGGGGTGTGAACCACAGGCAGTGTGATGCTCTCTAACTAGCTGTCAAGGATACATGCCAGTGCACAGACACACTGAGATGCGCAAACACACACTCACACTCTCTCTCCTCTTTCTCACACACACATGCAGACGCGCAAATGGTTTCCCTCCCAAACAAATATCGCATGCACTCACATACATATACACACGCACACACACACACACACAGACACACACAGAATGAAGAACACTTCCATGCACATATACTGTATGCATGTTATCACACAACTGCTCGCAAGGCTAATTCTATGATGGCAAGCTTGCTCAGCAGCAGTGCAATATGAAAAGCAAAGGAATATCAAACCAGAAATAATTTCAAGTTTTTACAAATAACAAACATATCTGCCATTTTGAGTGAGGATTCTCAGTAAAGTGAAGTGAAATTAAGTGAAAGTAAAGAGGAAATGCAAGACGTGATTTTTGAATATTATGCCCAGCTCACATCAGAGAGTCTCACAATCAATACTACTAAAGGTCCTCTATTTTTTGTCCGTTTTGAATTGAGCTTTTCACAATAAATAATTGCCTGTGTCAGTAAATGTCACCATCAGTGGTATTACCGAGTAGTATTCCAGTCACGAATTGCAAGAGTTATTGAAACTAGAAATGCAATTCCAAGGAATTACCAGTGCATGAAAATGCTAAAGTTGTGATGTAAAATATCATGTATAGTTAAAACAGATAATACAGAGATGGTTACTACGGTGATGATAGGATAGACATGGTGGTTGCATAGCTTAATAAAAGTTGATAGTTTAAAAGTAGACTGTAGACTGAATGTAGATAGTTTAAAAGTTGTTGATAGACAGTAGATAGTTTAAAAGTTGTTGATAGACAGCTAGTTTAATAGATAGTTTAATGATAGTTTAAAAGTAGACCGTTTAAAAGTTAAAGGTAAATAGTTTAAAAGTTGTTGACAGACTGGAAGTTTAATGAATGTTCATATTCAAATAGTTTAATGGCTGTGTATAGGTAGATATTTGACGATAACTGAAAGTTGGAATGGCTCTAATGTTTGCTAGCAGTTTTGCTAAGATTTTTAACTATGCTAACCATGCTACTTAGCTAATGTTTTATAGCAGTGCTAGCAATGCTAACATGTTAACCATGCTACTTAGCTAACTTAGCTAACGTTTTATAGCAGTTTAATGAATGTTGATATTCAAATAGTTTAATGGCTGTGTATAGGTAGATATTTGACGATAACTGAAAGTTGGAATGGCTCTAATGTTTGCTAGCAGTTATGCTAAGATTCTTAACTATGCTAACCATGCTACTTAGCTAATGTTTTATAGCAGTGCTAGCAATGCTAACATGCTAACCATGCTACTTAGCTAACTTAGCTAACGTTTTCTAGTAGTTTTGCAAAATATGCTAACTATGCTAGCAATGTTAACTATGCTAACCATATTACTTAGCTAACTTAAGTAACATTTTCTAGCAGTTTTGCTAAACATGCTAACTATGTTAACCATGTGATTTAGCTAACCTAGCTTATCATTTTTAGTAGTTATGCTAACTATGCTAACTAGCATGCTAACAATGTCAACATGTTAACTATGCTAACCATGTGACTTAGCTAACCTAGCTAATCATTTTTAGTAGTTATGCTAACTAGCATGCTAACATGCTAACTATGCTAACCATGTGACTTAGCTAACCTAGCTAATCATCATTTTAACAGTTTTGCTAAAAATGTTAGCGATGTTAACATGCTAACTATGCTAACCATGCTAACTAGCTACAGTGGGTAGGAGTCATAGTTGATGACAAGTTAAACGTTGTTGATAGACAGCTAGTTTAATAGATAGTTTAATAATAGTTTAAAAGTAGACTGTTTAAAAGTTGAATGTATATAGTTTAAAAGTTTAAAAGTTGAATGTAGATAGTTTAAAAGTTGTTGATAGACAGCTAGTTTAATAGATAGATAGTTTAAAAGTAGACCGTTTAAAAGTTGAATGTAAAAAGTTCAGTAGTTTAATGGGTTACATTGTTTAACAGTGGATTATTGTAGTGAGAACTTTTATTTTGAAACAGTTTTGGGCAGAGGAAACAGTTGAATAGGATGTGTAGTCTTAATTGACCTAGATTGTATGCTTAAAGCCTGAGGCTGCAGGTGGCCTGAACACCTGCCATAGGATTCTAATTGCTTAATGGCCGTATTATGATGTCATAATCGGCAATGTTAAGTCTATGGGGATTTTTAAAAAGTTTTTCTTTTATAGTTTAAAAAGTATAAAAGTTTCAAAGTTGAAAATACATAGCAGCTTGGTCCGTTTGAATACCTACGTTACAAAGTTTGAATGAAGTTTCTAAGTTAAACTGTTCAAGAGAAATTGCGTACGGAAAAAGTGGTAAGCGGAATAATAATAAGAAGTTGTTGCCTAGGAAGAACAGTACAGTGCATTTTCATGCACTGTGATTAGATAGGTTTGTGTCACTAGACCAATTCAAGGGTATGATTGATGATATGGCTGTTGCACAATGTTCATGCTTTGACTGATATTTTAGACCTTTTATATCATTAGTATTATTTTTATTTGGCTTTTGTATCTTTTATTGTTCTTGTTTTGTTGTTTTGATTATTGTTGTTGTTTTGTAACTCAGGGCATTGCTGTAAAAGAGCTTGATGCTCTTGAATTTCTCCCTGAATAAAAAAACGGTTGATGATGATGATTCCACCATTTGACTCCCTTTCGGTAGGACGCTCGGTGCAGACATGGAGAGAGTGTGGTCGAGGGTCTGCGTATAATAACAAATATCACCCAATTAATTTCAACCAGTCATTAGGCAGATGGATGATCTGATTACATGAAGTGAAATGATTATATGCGCTACAAATTAATGCTTGGCTACAGCAAGAGTCTGTGAAGCATCAGTAAGTGGCTATGAAGGGCTGCATCTGACCCTTGACAGGCCACTGCATCCTGTTATGTAAAAGGACAGCAGCCTCCTACCAAGGAAAATGCAAGCATACAGTAACAATGCAGTATCTACCATAATAGGAAGGCAACCCTATGTTATATCCCTAAATGTTCTGTTATGTTTCAGCTAAATAATTTCCGCTAACAAGCGACTAATGTCTACGCCTTCAGTCTCGCTTCATCAGTGCTGGGGAGAAACTGATGTGAATGTGGAAGCTCAACACCAAAGACATCAAAGTACCCTCTCTGCAAAATGAGCAACAAACTCCTTATTAGATATTCTCCAATCTCCTCGGATACCGCCGTCACGCATATACACGCATACACAAGTCACAAGATTGCCTGCATTATGAAAGCTCTCCTGCGCACAATTAGAGCATCTAAGGACAGGGCAAGTGTCATCAATGTGCGAAAATGAGATCTGAAGCAACCCCAGGCCCTTTGAGGTGTATGAATACTGGACACCTCACAGAAACACAAGGGGGGTGGTAGACAGATTTAAATCACCGCAAAAAGGCTACACTGCTATCGAACCACATCCACGGACGTGGGGGAAGCCCCTTACTTATTTATTTATATCTGGATGTCTAATGGGTTTATGGATTAGTAATATTGACCACAGACAGAGTCACAGTGTAGAAAAAGAGAAGGCAGAGAAATAAAGAGAGGGAGAGAGAGACAGAGAGAGAGAGGAGGGGGAGGCATCTCTGGTTGCGGCAGCAGCACCAAGCAGCAGGAAGGTTCGCGCCAGTTCATTGCTGTCACAGCCCACACTTTCAGCTGATACAATCACCAAGACACCAAATGCCAGGAGAATGTCAGGCTTGCTTTTTAAAGAGACAAACGGCTCCCAAAACACGCAAGCCACTGTCAGCCTGTGACACCAAGGGGGAGGGGGATGAAGGTGGACCGCACACATAGACCCATAGAGTTTACGAACATGATTACAATGATTAAGGGTTGAGAAAAGAGGCTGGGTAGAGCCGTCTATAACCGACATAGATGAAATTTCAGGAAAACAACACAATGTGGCTAATGTCAGCAAAGCTTAATCCATACTCCTCCCTGCTCCCTCTCTTTTTTTGCCTTGCAATCTGTTATGGAGGAAGCCACAAGTATTCCCTCTGGTTATGGTTTTCAGTGGATTAGCGACATTTCGTTTGCTTTGTCTGTCTTGACTGAGGCTTCATGATCCCTTCCAGACAAGAGCTTACTGCAACAGATCTGGACCGGATCGGAGCCTGATCTGGCCCAGGTGTGCTCAAAACTTGGCTGTCTATAGGGGCACATGTGTGAGAGGCATTGGCAATTGTCACTGCAGTGTATGTTACATCATAAAGAAGAAGGGTTAGATTATTTCTTAGATTCTATATTTTGATTACTTTAACCAATACCATATTTTATAATGAAAATTATATATTTTTCAACATTTAGGAGTAGGTTTTGAAGCAATTCCCCATTCGATTATAAGATCATTCCTCCAACAGCCATTTTTGAGTACAAGCCGGGAAAAGCTGTTGAGTAAACAATAAAAGGGAAGCTAGAAGTTGGGGATTACAAAACACACAGGGTAAACAATCAGCCAGACAGACAAAAGACTGCAGGACCTAGTTGAAAATTGGAGTGAAGGTTTTAGAAGAAGTGAACCAAACCCTGATGTGAAGCCTGGTGTGTGGACTGTAGGCTACCCAGGTTATGCACTATCCACTGTAAATAGGGACTGAAAGTAGTGTTCAGATTGTCCAAATATCTTCCACAATTAATGTAAAATGTACCCTAATGTGGCATTAAAACACAGAGGTTGTCATTATAATTACAAGACCATGTAAGAGTAATAGTAGCCAGCTGGTATAGCTGTGCAGTGAGTACAATAAGTAAAGTTCCCTGCCGACCCATTAACACTTTGAATGCCGCACTGTTTTCGGAAGCTTTGGTGTGCCAGCAATCTAGATCATTGTTGACGATTTTTGTAGAGCCACAGCGTTTATTTCTACATGCCTCTGTTCCTGAGAAATCCCAAGCTAAACTGTGGCTAGTTTTCATCCAAATCCGTTTTTTTTAC
This sequence comes from Alosa sapidissima, assembly GCF_018492685.1. Taxonomy (NCBI): domain Eukaryota; kingdom Metazoa; phylum Chordata; class Actinopteri; order Clupeiformes; family Clupeidae; genus Alosa; species Alosa sapidissima. Next base: position 6,708,160 of record NC_055967.1, on the reverse strand, counting down.
TAGAAATGGAGATATAGTGTCTTTAATGAAATATGAAGTGTTGCCTGTAAAGTGTTGTCCCACGAAAATAAATGGCCTGGTTTTGACCTGACGCGCATGCGTCACTGATTCGACCCAAAGCGGCAACCATCAAAAGTCGAGTTGATAAAATGTCCAGGTTGTGCGTTTTCAATCCTCATCTATTTCAGTTTTATTCATCATAGAGTTCCCAAAATCGCACATAAGGTGTGTTAGAGTGTCTATTTTCGTAATTAAAAAAAAAGAAGCTAACTCCATGTATGGGAACAAAAAAAACACAATATTGCTAGAAAGAGGTGCTAGCACCCATGGGTTTTAGGGGTCAGCCCAATGTTCCCACATTTCTAGGTTAGGGTTAGGGTCTGGGAACATTGGCACGCTCCCGGTTTTAGCTCCCTTGCTAGCATGCCTGCTGCTCAATCCAAGGTGCTGTAAATTGCGGGTTTGAGTCTGGGAGGGTGATCAAACACAACCCAGTTACATTAGTGCAGTGACTTGGATGGGAGTGAGGTTTAGGGGCTGAGTATAATGGTGGCCTTGTTCGATAGATGCAAGGTATGTACGTTTAGTAAACCTACCTCCAAATGCCTTAAGAGACATGCTAGTGGGTTTTAGATCCCATGTTAGCATGCCTGTCTCCCAATCCAAGGTGCAGCAAGTTGTGGGTTTGAGTCCGGCAGGTGTAGGGCAGAGCAATGTGGTCCATCAAAAACAACCCAGTTACATGGCCTTCCATTTTCTGTGTGCATTAACAGGTGGCAGTATATTCTTCTACTGCAGTACTTTTTAAAAAATCTTCTCGTTTAGAGTAGAGGACACATTATTCTGTCAAACCCTACATTCAGGAGACTAGCAGTGAAGAATAGGGATACTATTTTTAAATGATTCTTCCTTCCTCTCTATCTTAAGACTTTTCATATATAGTGCACATGCAGAGACTGCTGAAGCTGTACATATAAAATGCAATACAGAGCATCTTTTCACAGCTAAAATGAGTTTGTCATTACTGAAAGAGAACACAAAATACCACAGCTTTTTTGTGCAAGCCATTTGAAAAGAAAGAGCATTTTCAAAACTACATTTCACATCCTGGGGATTTAATGATAGTGGCCTCAAGGGTAGAAAGTATGCAGGAAATAAGGTGGAAAATAAATCAGATCTCTTTTAGTGTCACAGCTCTGCCACTTTACTTTAGGAGTTATATTCCAGATATAGATGCTGTGCTTTTTTAGATTTCCAGGTACAATTGCAAAGTGTCAGAAGATAGAAAAAGAATGTGTGTGTGTGTGTGTGTGTGTGTGTGTGAGAGAGAGAGAGAGAGAAAGAAAGAGAGAGAGAGAGTGAGGAAAGGTTATATTTAGACAGCGGCAGTGCATCAGGTGCGATGTAAGATTTCTGCTCCCAAGAGGTGAGTGAGCTGTTTCACTGCTCTTTAATTATTTATTTTCCTTCTAATATGTTGCCGATGACAGCAGCTGTGGGCCAAAGATCAGGCGGAGAGAGTGCTGACGTCCTTCGGTACATTAATGAAGACGTCTAATCAAGCGGGCTTGAGCGCAAGGCGATGCTCTCTGCTCCTCTCTTTCGTATTCCCTCGACGTAAGCACACCGGCCCCACCCCCAAGCGGTGGTGCAGTCCCTCCACTCACACACCCAGACTAGAATACAGCAGAATGGGACACTAGCCCCCTCCCACCCCAATTCCCACACTATAGCACCTACAATATCTTCACTACTCTGAGTAAAATGGGACCATTTGGTGCAATCATCTCCAGTAAAAAAAAATTATTTTAAATAAAAACAAGAAAGAAAAGAAAGCAGCTGTTACCCACACGACAGAGTGGCATCCCTTAGGTCATCTGATAGTGTAAGGAACAGATCATTGCAAAAAGGCATCCAATAGAGAAGGAACATAGCAAATAAGAAAATAAATCCATAAATAAACACAAAATGGCAGCAAAAGAATTCCATGCTACCTCCTAAACACCACCACCCACCCGGAGCCTGGTTGCTTGACAACACAAGACAAAAGGCCTGCGATGCAACTTACTTTATTTTATTCTTGAGCATCATTATCATCATTTTTCCTAATCATTTTCTGCAGCCTTCAAGAGGACTTGATTCTGCTACATCCCTTTCTGTACCCCTAACTAGTACCTCTGAGGAAGTGTCTGAGGAAGTCTCCTGCAGGGGACTCAGAAACAGACCTGGCCCAGATCTAACGTGATCTGCCAAATCAGGGCCGAACCCGGGAGAGACATGTCTTAAGAGTCTGGTGATATTCACAGAGGGAGGGATCCTTTATTAGAGAGCGAAGCGAACACAAACACAACCCATGGTGATTCCCTGTGGTCTCATAACTACCTTCCCCCTGTGCCTAGATTACCCAATAAATAGATAAATAGCTATGTTCCTTCTAGTGGGAAACACAATCATTTCCAGTAAAGCAAGCCAAGTGTAGCAGAACCCACTGAATTCAAACAGCACCAGCGAAATAGGTCATTTCATGGCGATTATGGGCCACACTGTTTTATTTGTGGCGATAAACGCTTTTCAAATATGTTTTTTTTGTGTGTGGTTAAAACAGAACATATTTCTCAAAATCGCACATATGACTTGAAGACCTTTACTGGGAAACTGTGCTACTGAACATTCTGTGTGAATGAAACTTTATAGGCTAGGTGTTAATGAGATTTTTTAGGTATTTAAAACAATGTTATAATTTAGCTTTGCTCTAACAGAATATGAACGGACTGTAATGCACATGTAACAATGTAACATGAGTATTACAAAGATGTGTAAACATGCTTTGATTATGAAATGCCATTTCATAAAACCGGGTGCTATTTTTCAAGCTACCTGCTCCTTCCAGAGCTAGGAACTCAATAGCTCCAATCAGAATATGCTACTCTGCTGTCTCATAGCAACCTAAAAATAGACCTGTCCCTATTAGGCTGTATGGTGGTAATAGCAGCTCAACAATTTTTGGCCACTTAATTATGCGGTACACACGTCATATGCTCACAAATCAAATTCCTTGGACGGTATGCACTATAAATGTCAGAGATTTTAGAATTTACACACTCATGCACAAGGAGAGTTGTATGGACCCTTGGCTTGTATTGCTCTCTATGGCAATAAGTGTCTTATGGATGCTATTGTAAAGTGCATGATGGGAATGTTGAAATGAGGAACAGAGATTGGTTTTTAGTGTAGTTATCTGAATTAACACACAAATACTGAAAAACTCAGTCATAGCTACGTTATTTGACTCATTTGGCATCATTGAAGGTCAGATCTAGAGGACCGTAAGTATGTCTTAACTTGTCCATGTTGGGAAAATATCAAACTGCACTGTATATCAGCTCATAATAGATTATCCAGTCATAATTGGTCATACTAGTCAAAGTTAAGTTACCCGACAGAAGGCATGAGACAGTGAGGTATTTTTTAACTGTCATCTTTCTTGAAAATAATAAACAGCTCAAAAGATTAGGGCTGTTAAAGTATCTGATTTCATGTACTTCATTTGTGCTTGTTAAGTGCATATCCCTAGTTATAATAACAACCATCATTCATAATTAAAGCCAATTCTATAACAACCACAATGTCTGCAAAACAGTATACCAAATGTGATGCTAATTGACAAAGTATTTATTCTAAGCCATGTCTCTCTGCCATAAAATAATGTATCTTCCAACGAATGAACAGACTGTTAAAACTTCAAATTTCTTATGGTGAAACTGTTTTTGTTTGTTTTTCTATCAAAAATAGATATTCGGCTACATAGATTCTCACCAGACACCGTTTATTTTGGTAGGTTCTGACGTCAACGAAATGCACGTTTCATTCACCAAGCAAAAAAAAAGAGAGAAGTTATTTATAACCCAAACGTCTTGGGGTTGTGGTTCTTGTGTGCGCAGCGAGGAATGCAGCTATTGGGCTCATCTGCTACGTCTCCATAACAAAAGCGAAGGTGCTAGTGCGCCATGGTGCTCTAAAATAGCACAGCGATAGACCTGTTTTGAACTATAAAGGGAATGTTCTTTAGATCTACGGCGCACCATCCGGAAATATTTCTTTAACATTTTGTGAACTATTTTAAACAGCGTTTAAAATTAAACATGGACATTCAGAAAATGATATATCCGTTTTCAAAACAGGTAAGACGTTTTTGAGTCACGCAATTCAGCAATTTAACATGTTAAGATTCGCGTTGTATATGTTTAACAGGTTAAGATTTACGTTGTCTGAATCTTCTGTGATCGAAGAACATTGCCGACAATAGTTGTGTTCATTCTTTCATGAAAAACCTAATCCATAATTGTGTGGATGTCTTTGCGATATTCGAGAAGATCGCAGTAGCCTAACTTTCCAACTTTAATAAATCAATATAACGCACACTTGTTTTGAAGGACACTAGAAATACATCAGAGACATATTTTTCGAGATAGAATAATGTATACTGTTGGTTGTTGAACACTATTATAAGTGTAGCCTATTCAAGTAACGCACCAGAGAGCGCAGGTTTGGGTCTCTCCAAACGCGCATCAGATAAGGGATAAGCACCTTGGAGAGGGACATTGCTAGAGCTCATACACATTTTAACTTAACATAAATGGTCTTTCTGCTCTACCGCATCTTTTCATTATTAGAAAAACATCACTCAAAGTAACATCCTGCAGAACAACAGGTAACATTCTGCAGAACAATTAGATCCGCAACATGTCATATTACATCAATATTTTAGGATTACTACGTCTGGTCTCAAATGTGAATCAATACATCTGCACAGTGCAGATATCACAGCTTGACATTTGCACGTGAGGGCTCTCACTAGAGAACGTGTCTGGAGACGTCTCACATGCTTATTAACAGTCAATGAGTAGAAACGACACGACGTACATTTTTATGTTGATTAGACTGTGTTTCTAGTTCTTCGTTTTCACAGTTCTTTTAACTTTTAATGAACACTGAAATTAAAGTTCGGTTCATACCTGTCTAACCTGATATCCTGATCATGGATGCAGCTGGTGAAATGCGTGCGCTGCATATACATCGCCACCTGGTGGACGTACAAAGTCAGTACTTGATTCTTTGAGAAAACATCTGTCATGCTATTAATATCACATAATAAAATCAGCCTGGGAGAGAAAAGGAAATCATTATATCTGGGATATCTGTCTATGCTAAAATGGTCCTCTCCTCTGTGCTAGGTCAAAGCCTGTGATTCAGTGAGACAATGAGTCAGTGGTCGAGAGTGCTGTGTATCAGTAGCAGCAGGTTGTTGTTGCATTGCAGGACTGAGCGTGATCTCGGCGGGCAATCTGGGTGATGGACGACATGTTGGAGCTGCGGACGGATGGCAACTCGCTGCTGAAGGCAGTATGGCTGAGGCGCCTGCGGCTCACCCGTCTCCTGCTGGAGGGAGGCGCCTACATCAACGAGAGCAACGACCGTGGCGAGACTCCGCTTATGGTGGCCTGCATGTCCAAGCACTCCGACGCGCAGAGTGTCAGCAAAGCCAAGCTGGTCAAGTATTTGCTCGACAACAAAGCCGACCCCAACATTCAGGACAAGACGGGAAAGTCGGCGCTGATGCATGCGTGCAGCCACCGGGCGGGCCACGAGGTGGTGTCGCTCTTGCTGACCAACGGGGCCGATCCAAGCCTGGAGGATCGTGGCGGAGCCTCAGCGCTGGTCTATGCCATCAACGCGGATGACAAAGAGACTCTCAAAGTGCTGTTGGATGCATGCAAAGCCAAGGGGAAGGAGGTAATCATCATCACGACAGACAAGTCTCCATCTGGGACCAAAACCACAAAGCAATACTTAAATGTGCCCCCTTCCCCAGAACTGGATGAGAGGTCATCGCCGACGCTATGTGCCTCCCCCTCCGACATTGAGCTGAACCCTTTGTCTTCGCCAAGCAAAGACGAAGAGCTCAATATGGTTTTTCCTTTCCAGTCCCAGTGGAAATCCAGTGCCAAGCCCCCCAACGGCCCACCCTCCCCGCCCCGCAAGCCGGCGAACCCCAAACGTGCGCGCCTCCCGCAGCTGAAGCGCCTCCAGTCCGAGCCATGGGGCCTGATCGCCCCCTCCGTGCTGGCTGCCGCCCAGGAGGAGAGCAAGAGAGCCAGCTCCGACGAGGAGGTCGTCTCGGGCATCAACGGGCTGGCCGTCTCCAGGCGAGCCCCCCTGTCGCGGAACAACAGCGTGGACGGCAAGGAGATCACATTCCCTGCTGTTGGCGAGCAGCCGTCCAAAATCTCCCCCACCTCCCCGGCTTCTCCACTGTCCACCTCCTCCAAGGTGTCCTATGACAGATCCCTGGCCCAGCACCAGCCCCTGGCTCGCCGCAGCACCATCCCCATCGAGCAGGAGAGGTCTGAGGGCACTGGCCCAAGCGCTTCGGCCAGCCTCAGGGACACTGTGTACCGGAGGCGGCTGGGCAACGACCACTACGACTCGGACTCCCAGCTCTACGCCGACTCGGGAATGCTCGACTCGGCCAAGGTGCCGCTGGAGCGGCGGAAGCTCAACACTTCGCCGCTGGCCATGCTGACCAGCTCGCGCGAGTCCCTGGACAGCAACGCCAGCACGTCGTCCCCTTGCACGGCACGTCGCCGAGCGCCAGGCCTGCTGGAGCGGCGCGGCTCGGGCACCCTGCTGCTGGACTACATTTCCCACACCCGCCCGGGATACCTACCGCCCCTCAACGTCAACCCCAACCCCCCTATCCCCGACATCGGTGCCTGCAGCAAGCCCTCATCGCCCCTCGCCACGGGGATTCGGTCGATAGCCCCGGTGGCGCCGAGCTCACCAAAGAGAGGCAACCTCAAGAGCAAGAAGAAGCTGGTGAGGAGGCACTCTATGCAAGTGGAGCAGATGAAACAACTCTACGACTTTGAGGAGCTGACCCAGTAGGACCAACTTACCCCTTTTGTCTCCATCTATCTATCTATCTATCTCTCTCTCTCTCTCTCTCTCTCTCTCTCCTCTCTCTCTCTCTATTTCTCTCTCTCCAAGCCTTTGACAGTCTTGACAGATGTTAAGAGTTACATGGAAACCAGCACATCCTGCGAAAACAAGGTTGAGTTTTGAGATCATGTTTCCTCAGCTCCCTGAGGCCTGTCTGTACTGAACCAAAAAAAGAAGGAAAAAAAAGAAAAGTGAGAGAATAAGTGCTGTTTCACGTAGCGGCTGGCTGGCTCTGGACAGGACCTGGCCCTAATCTGTCAGACACTTAAGCACATCTAACCCAGATCAGGCTCAGAACTGCTCCACAGTCCACAGCTATGTAGGGTAGAGCTGAGCAGAGCTTCAGGCACCTGCACCGAGGAACTCAAAGGAAAGCTGCTGGGTATGTTCACTCACAGACCTAAATAAAATGTTCTTTGCTTAGTTGCATCCTATTCATGCACATCCATCGATTGTCAAACTGGGGTTATGTGTCCGAGAGATTACAGTATACTCTCGCCACTTGTAGCTATCAGTCTAAATTGGAATTTAATGTGCTTTAATGTGATTGATACAGATATGTGTTATCTACTGACTATAGTCTAAAGTAACCATGTTTTATGTGCCTACTACACTGAAGTCACCCTATCCAACCTACTGAATACTAATTCAAAGTAGATAGCCATAGCACAAACGGCAAAACGCTTTGACTGTACATAGAATAATGTCACATACAGACCTACTGAGCTTCACTGTCTGGAGATATGACAGAAGAAGATTTTAGTATTTAATCTAATGACTAGTAGTGTTAGGCTGAACCAAAGAAAAAAAGAGATTATAAAAAAAGAAAATAATAAAAAGAATTCTCAAATATGTAACACCATTTATTAATACATTAGATATATACAAGATGATTTTCTGGTGAGACCAAGAAGCAAATGAAGTTGTCATTAAGTATGTGAAAATAATTAGCTGTCCAGTGTTATAAGATCTTGCCAGGATATGTCACCATTGTCTTTTTTAATGTGCATATTGACATAGGAAAGTACAAATCCTAACAAAATGAAATGACCTCTGACAAAAAATAAATCTGATAGTGTTGAACTACTCGCTAGTTATAGTCACTATGCTATTGCAATCATGAAGCCTGAATAAGAAACCACCAATAAGGTTTTGCCTGGTCATACAGGGTTTTGAATCTGATATGTCACCTTTTCTCGTCCTTGATGGAGCTCTTGTGTTGAGTAAAAGGTTGAATGTTTGTAGCAAATTAGTAAATTAGTGCCTTCAGGTCTTTGTTATTGTTTTTAACAGGTTTAAAATGGTTCACTGTAGTTTGCAATTAAAAGCATACAGCTTGTGTATCATGAAGAGAAGTCCCTAAACACATACTGCATATTTGTGTTAAATTTGCCAACAGAATTGTCGGCTTTAGCTGTTGACTCTACATCAACATATCAAGCACATGGTTTTAAGGTTAGCTGGCTAACTTGTTCAAACAGTTTGAATAAATATCTTTTGTCTTACATGGTACATACTGTAAGAGTCCAAAACACAAATGTATTCTGATATTGGTCTTTAAACGCACAGCCTAAGAATCTGTCATACTGAGCAGGATGCAGATATTCTGCTGACAAAGTTCAGCGAAGCCATTTGATCTTAAATACAGACAGCATCAATATGAAAGGCATGCCTTAATTTAAAAAAAAAAAATGATAGGACTTTAATGTCTCACATTAACAAATATTCAAAATACCTGATTGGTTCATTTTTCAAAGAGGATGAAATAGTCTTTGGGTTTTTGGCATTTATTAACTGACGGTCATTCTAAATCTAAATATGGAAATAGCTAACAACATTGTGTTCTATATATCCTAGTGCATAAGAAAGTTATAAAATTAACAAGAAATGATGTGCTTGTTCTTTCCAAAAAAAAAGAAGTAATGTGATTTGTGATTTGAATACTTAATATGCTTAGAAACTACCTGACATGATCTTAGAAGGATAGTAAATCACACACTGATATCCCAGAGAAAATGTGAAATTATCACACGGCTTCCACACGACTCAACTGTGAGACATTCAACTGGTTGTTTGACTCATGTTTACACCATATGATACATAGTATTTTTGTATGTAGTAGCCTGTATATTTTGAATAAATGTCTGTAACATTACTACTCTATTCTTGGCTATGTCACAAATTAAGATGATTACTGGATACTTTTGTCCACCATACTTTTGACCAAGGGTGAGTCAACCTAGAGACTGATTGTAAAGACCAGACTGGGTGAAAAAGGTTAAAAACCAACCCCCAAGGGTCGCCGTGCTCCACGCATTAGGAAAGTCCAACCATGGAGGCACTCATGTCCCAGAGTTGCCTGGCAGCCTCGTCATCCTGTCCTTGGGGTGCTACAGGTTTTCGCTCACAGTCACTGGAGGGGGATGGGTGATTGGGAGGGTTGAGAGACAAAGATGTGATCAAACTGTAATCAGTATCTATCTATATCTACTGTATATATTCAATATATATATATATATATATATATATATATATATATATATATATATATATATATATACACACACACACAACGCCAAAACAGAAAAAATTGGGACGTTGTGTAAAATGCAAATAAAAACAGAATGTCATAATATACAAGTCTCGTAAACCCATATTTAGCAGTATAAAGGACATAGACAACATATCAAATGTTGAAAATGAAAATTTGGACTATTTCATGGAAAGTATATGTTAATTTTGAATTTGATGCCAGTATCATGTTTCAAAAAAAGTTGGGACGGGAGCATGTTTACCACCGTGCTGCTTCACCTCTTCATTTAACACAATTCTGTAAATGTTTAGGAACTCAGGAGACCATTTGCTACAGTTTTGATAATGAAATGTTGTCCCATTACTCCACAATATAGGATTTCAGTTGCTCAACAGTATGGGGTATTCTTAGTCATGCTTTTCATTTAATCATGCACCTAATTTGACAAATCAGGACTGCAGACAGGCCATCTTAGCACCTGGACTCTTCCTCTATGGAGAAATACTATTTAAATATATGCAGAATTCATTTTGGCATTGTTTTCCAGAAATATTCAAGGTCGTCTCTGGAAAAGACATTGCCTGGATGGCAGTATATGTTGCTCAAAACCTGTATACATCATTCAGAATTGATTGTGCTGTGCCAAATGTGCAAGATGCCAATGCTGTTGGCACTAATGCTCCTCCAGACCGTCATAGATGTTGGGTTTCGGAGTGAACACTAAAACAAGTTGGATAGGTTGAATACTTGGATAGGCCCTCTCTTCTTTGGCCCAGATGAGTCCTTGATTTCCAAAAAGAATGGCAAACTTTGATTAGTCTAACCACAGGACCTTTTTCCATGTTACCTCAGTCCATTTTAAACAAGCTCAGGCCCAGATAAAAGGGTGGTATTTTCTGTATAATGTCTCAATACAATTTTAGCTGTTACAATGTTGGCTGCAGTTTTTGAATTGATATTAAACTGCGCACATAGACAAAGGTTATCAGAGATTTTCCTGAGCCTATACAATGACAGGTCTGTTAACAGGTCTGGTATTGATGCAGTGCCATCTGAGGTCCAAAAGACCACGGCCATCCAATGTGTTTTTCAGCTCTTTCCCTTGTTTGCAAAGATTTCTCTGGATTCTATGAATGTTTTAATAATATTATGTCCTGTAGATGATTAACTCCCCAAATACTTCACAATTTCATGTTAAGAAGCATTAAAATGACATAATTTCATTATTTGTGCATGCAGGTTTACACATAGTGATGAATACCCCTACATCTTTACTTCTAACAGTCCCTGCCTCTCTGGGATGCTTTTTCATACCCAATCGTGTTGCCACTTACCCTAATTAGTTGTGAAACATTCTTCGTTTTGTTTTCTTTATCATTACACAACTTTTCCAGCATTTTATTACCCCGTCCCAACTTTTTTTGAAACATGTTGCTGGTATCAAATTCAAAATTAGCATATATTTTCCACAAAATAGTCAAATCTGTCATTTTCAACAGTTGATATGTTGTCTGTGTCCTTTTTGCAACTAAATATGAGTTGCCCAAATATATATATATATATATATATATATATATATATATATATATATATATATATATATATATAGCCCAAATATATATATATATATATTTTGGGCTATATATATATATATATATATATATATATATATAGCCCAAAACAGAAAAATTTGGGGCATTGTATAAAATATGAATAAAAAATGTATATGTATATATATATATATATATATATTAGTGATGTAGTACTAGAGACCAATTTCTGCTTTCTCGGTCTCGTCTCGGACTCGTTCCTTCAAAGACTCGGTCTTGACTCGGTCTCAGACCACAGTGGGAGGAGAAGGACTTGTAATTTCAGACCCGAGTCCTCGAGACCAACGCATTTTTTTATGTTCTTATAAAAAAACAGACAACACATAACAACAACAATAATAAAATGCAATGTTGACCGGCATTATTTGAAAATGACATCCCATGGTGCAATGCAAAGATACAGCCGTCAGAGCCGTTTATTTATCTCTATGGCTCTGCTGCCGGTGAGTGTCTGTAGGTCAGCATAGTCCATATTAAGACGTTAAGACTGCTCCTCTAAACAATTCCCAATCTAGCTTAGTCTGTAGGCCTAACGGTTGATTATTAACTGGGGTGATATTAAATTATGAATATGAAAACTGAAATTTTTTTACGGTCTTGGTCCTAAAGGACTCGGTCTCGACTCAGACTTGCTTCCTCAAAGACTCGGTCTTGACTCGGACTCGACTGTATTTGAAAACCAACAGACTCGGTCTCGACTTGGTCTCGACCCTTTAAAGACTCGGTCTTGACTCGGACTCGGCATAGGCGGTCTCGTCCCCATCACCAATATATATATATATATATATATATATATACATACATACATATTTATATTGTTAGTGAGATAGATTAATAGATTTATAGTGTTATAATATTGACATAATGTACATATGTATTAGAAAGTCCTTTTCTATACTCTTGCAATCTAGCCTCACGGTGACAAAATATCAGTCCATCTCAAATTAATATTGTAACATGCACAAGGTAGAACGTCTGTAATGACGTTCCCAAATTCCCAACAAATTAACACCTGAAGATCATACCAAGGACTAAGTTCTACTGTATGTGTCACCTGTAGTAGAGCCCACTCTCGTTGGCCAGACTTTCCTCCACAGCACAGTAGATGGTAGTCTGCGCTCCCTCTTTGGGAGTCTTGATGAGTAGCAAAAAGGGCTGGTACAGGATCCTCTTCCACAGGGCCAGCTTGGGCCAGAAGTGCCGGCCCAGCTCAGTGTGGATGATCCCCGGATGCAGACTGTACACAGTCACTCCAGTGCCTGTGGGTGGGGACAAACAAAAACAACAACAGGGAAATATCAACCATGTCTGGCATAAGATGACCAAGTCACCTAGAGCCCTTGAGAGCCTTTGTGCTTGAGAGTTGAGCCCTTGAGAGCCCTTGTGCCTGAGAGAAGAACAGCTACATGGAGGTACACTGTACACCAAAATGACACAACATAAAAGAGACAAAAATGCCACCCTTTGTGCTGATGTGAAAGAGTGGTCTTCAGCATTTAATGCAACAGCATATATATTTGTCTAAAAGCTATACAGTATATTAAAAGTTAATGAGACTGATTTTTTTTTCTGTGACCAAATCGTAGGTCATTTTGTGCTGCCAAACCACATGCTATGCATGTAGAACTGGGCCTTCGATAATCCAGGAGGACAACAGTGACCATTATGCCACATGAATGGGGAGTACATTATCAATTTATCACAGTAGGTTAGGGCCTCCCGCATGGGTGGAATAGACCCTTTTGGCAAGCTGTTTGTATCCCTGAAGTAAGGTTATTCCAGTCAATTCAACCAGGGCCCACTCACTTAGGTCTCTGTTTAGGGCTTCAGAAGACATATTTGTACTCAACATAGGCTCTTAATTTATTTTTCTTATTGAGATAAGTAGAAAACACTCACAAAAAGCAATGAACAGAAAAAAAATTATTTCAGGGTCAGAACAGCAGACCTCACAAGTCTGAAAAATCATTTTGGATCTCATTTTCAGAGCACCCTAACACACATACACATACCCAACATACAAGATTTTTAAATATTTTTTTCTTTGTTCTCCATGATCCCTTCTTTCTAAAAACACCAATTTGACATGTCTTGTGCAAATCTTTCTTTTTTATTTTTAAAACAACACAAAATGCACCATTGAGATCAATATGTTTTGTATAGCTTTGATGTAAAGAGTAAATAACCAAAGGGAAATTGTGCTCTGACGTGATCACCTGAGAGTACCTAAGCAGGGGTGAGGATATGCTTTGCAATTTCAGTGATTCAGTGATTTCAGTGCCACCTGTCGTTACTCTACAAAACATATTGATCTTAGTGGTTTCCCATGTTCAGGGTGGAAAATAAAAAAGAAAGATTTGCATAAGACAAGTCAAATTGGTGTTTTTAAATCATGGAGAATAAAGAAAAAAAATATAAATAAAATCTTTGAAGGACAGCTATGACCATGCAGGATCATCCAGACCAAACGTGACAAATTTGCTACATACTATTCCTATGTATGTACCAGCATGCAACATTTGAGCCTCCTACATGGTTTAGTTCTTGTGCTATGGGCTTGTGAACTTTGACAAAGAAAAGAGGCCAAACAAAATCGACACCCCCCTCCCCCCCCGTAAAACTGGCTGTATCTTGGAAAGTATTGATCTTACATAAAAGTAATTTTACAGTGCGTCTCCTGGGTAACATAGGTACACCTGGTCATTTTTTCCAAATTTTTTGAGACCTAAGTGCGTGGGCCCTGTTTGAATTGACGTGGAATGACCCAGTACATATACTGTCGTTAGACATGTTAGTTTTACCGTACAGATGATCATTGATCTATTGTTGCAATAATAATCCTGCTCAATATGAGGTTCAGACACAAACATATACACATGTAACGGGAGTGTTTTGCTCTCCCTAAATATACTCTGCGTTGTGTTTTTAAAAGAAAGGTTGAAATAATACGTGATGTTCAAACTGGGTCTTACTGAATTAGCTTATTGCTCATACAGAGGCTATCACATCCAAATGCTCCTGTTGCATGGTATCAGACAAGGGACCCCTGGGGCGGTGGCATCCACGTCACACCTACACAACACCCCCTTATCCCTACATTCCCGTGGGGAAATTTAGGGAAACAACATTAACCCTGCTACACACACACACACACACACACACACACACACACACACACACACACACACACACACACAAAATACACACTTTAACCTAAAAACTCTGTATAATTAACTGATGTGGCTTACCTTGTAGTCTCTTGGATAGCTCTCTAGAGAACAACACATTGGCCAGTTTACTTTGCTTGTATGCCTTCTGGGGAGTGTAGTCTTTGTCCAAATTAATGTCATCAAAGTACATTTCAGCTGTTGGTAAGAGATTTAAAAGTTAAGTTTAAAAAAACAAAAAAACAATGCAATATAGCACCTAAAAAGAACACTTCCACAAAAACATCCAAATATAAAAGGCAAAGTAGAACAGCTAGAACCATTTTTCAGTCAGCCACCAGGCAATGATGAACAAATAAATTGTTTGAGCACAGATCACAAACCTCTTTCATGCGCCAGACTGGAGACGTTAACGATGCGACTCGGTGTGGATTTCTTCAGCAGGTCTAACAGGCAGTTGGTTAAAAGGAAGTGGCCCAGGTGGTTGACCCCAAACTGCATCTCAAAGCCGTCCTGTGTCTGCCATTTTGGACAGCTCATGACACCTGTGAGCACAAGCTAAATTCAACTCGGAACCTCCTTAAACCATTAAACATACATGGCCAGAGCCATAAATCAACTGTGAGCAAATCAAAAGAAATGGGTTTACATTACTATTTCTTTAAATGTGTGTGGTACATTCATTGGAATAATGGATCAATCATGTGTGTTTAATAGAGTACAAAATAAAATGTTATTTTGCAAGGCAAATATTTTGTAAATAGGGTTCTCTACTTACATAAAGAATATGAAGAGCCCACCACTGCCCTGGTGGTAAAAGTGTACCTGCATTGTTGATGAGGATATCCAGTCTGTCTTCGGTCTTAAGCACATCCTTGGCCAAATCTCGAACTGACTGCAATGATGCAAGATCTAACTTTTTCACCACTACATCGCCATTACCACTTCTCTCCTTGATATCTTCTGCAGCAAACGTGGCTTTGGCCAAGTCCCTACATGCCAAGATGACACGGGCCCCTATATGATGACAGCACGCAATTAGGGATTCAAGAGTATCACAACTATCATAATGTATGCTATAACTTGTAACATACACAATGAGCATACAAAGGAAATGTGAGAGCCAACAGTGATCCTTCACCTCTGCTTGCGAGGTCAACTGCAGTCTCTTTTCCAATCCCTGTGTTGGCCCCTGTGATGAGGACAGTCTTCCCATCCAGCCTGGCTGGGCTGCGGCACACCCCTCCTGCCATCCATCTGCGCAAAGTAAACAGTCCCAGCCCTATGAGAGACTGGTTAGTATCAACACGTTTCTTTGGGATTTACTGTAGAAGCTGGGTGCTAATGGTATGATATAAGAAATATTACCATGCATGCAATAATCATGCAGACTATCATGTTTTGGGTGCAGACTGCAGATGATCATGTTTTGGCAGTAATAAGGTTTTAAAGATACTAAACAGGATTTGTCAACATGTCCATTTAGACTAGCCTAGCATAGTGTTGTTAATGTAACAGCTAAGGTGCTTAGAGGACCCAGATATTATGGGACAGCAGATAATCTGAGCTAGGCTATATGTTTTGTTTTTTTTTCTTTGTTTTAAAATGAATCGAGCATGCTTTGTTTGAGATTAATTTAGGCCTACCTGTGAGTGTAACCACTGCTATTCCAGTTGAATGGTTAACAGCAAAGGTCCTTACTGCTCTGGTAAAGTTCTGCATAATGTAGCATGCGGAACTTCAGCTTGTGTAAAAGTAACTTGACCTGTAGACTAGCGTCTTTTGAGGCTGAGGTTAACCAGGAAAGTTAAGGTTGTGTAGCGATTCTCACATGTCACTGTCGTTGTTGGCGTTCGTACCGATTCGGTTCGCCCATTAATTTTGTACACACCCACTCCTTGTTCAGTGAAATAATAAATAAACACTGAACGCAGTCTACGCACGCTGACGGTCAAGATAACGCGCTCTTATCATGACCGTGATGTAACAACCTTGCCAAACTTGCTCAGCGGAAACGAGAAGGCTATGGGTGTGACGCATTTTCAAAACGAAATTGATGGGCTCAGATACAATAAATGTAAAATATGACATTTAATTAAAAAAATATATTACATGTGTAAGTACTTTTAACAGAATATTCTGAAGTTATAAACTATGCAATTTCCGTTCAATCCAAGAAAAGCGGAAGTTTAAAAAAACAATTCCCTGAGCAGCTATATATTTTACCAGCAGAGGGAAGCAAAGCATTTTGTGCTCCTTGGAGTGGCACCAAAAAGTATGTAGTGTGGAGTGCACATTGGACCAATCTTCAGATTGGTAAATGTCTTTTTTCTGTTTATAGAAGGGGGAGGAAAACAATTAGGCTACCCCAAATATTTTTGTTGGCCTATAGAAACATAGACATAGCAATGGAATGCTATACTGGGCATTGTTATTTGAGATTGTAATCAACACATATATTGCAAATTAATTATTGTACTGGGGGAAATTAACTAACTACCAAACCTACCAAACCTAATCTCACAAACAGCTAATTTAACCTAAACATCCGTCAAACCCATCACCAGGGTAATCTTGCAAGTGACAGCAATATGTCAATGTCAACTTGTTCGTTTTGGCTCTGACCCATATGCACTCTAACTGGTCTCACATGAGCAAATAGCTAGTGTTTAAAGTAGCAATCAATGATATAGGGTCATGTTGACTTGGCCTACCGCACAAATGGTGAGCTGTAATGTTTTGATCAAAATAATGTTGCAGGCCATTGTGAAAGCTGGACAAGGCTAAAACTTTGAGTGTTAGGATTTTGTCAGTAAAAAGTTAATGGTCACCAAAACCCAAGAAACTTGTGGGTTTAGCCTGGGTGAACCAAATGACCAAAAACCCAGGATCCGATCACAATCACTTGTTCGGCAGGGGGTGGGCTTTATATGCTGACAGATAGAGAAGTGTTCAACACAACCAGGCCTAATCACTGCGCTGATGGCGACAGGGTTAAACAGATACAGACGTATATTTTCTTTGGAACTGTGTAAACAACTGCATTTTAAAGCTTGGTTACAAGAAAGATGTGTTTGCTGCACTTCTGAAATTATTTGGTAAGAATTTAATGCACAAATAGAAGTTTACTTTCACTGCTGGTTACGTCTCTGGATGTCAAAAGTCAATCAAGTCTTTCCAGACCCACTCAGTCTCAATATCAGTTTAGGTTTGAGAAGCAATCTGGTGTTAACCAAGCTATCGTGGGTTAGCACCCATGTAGTACTGGTTACACATATAAATGTGATATAACAGGCAGCCCTCTGCCGCCTATTGATATGTGTGTTTGAGGGTGTGTGTGGGGTGGGGTGGGGAGGGGGGGCATTTGGGCCATTTGAACTCTCCATGGTATGAGTACATTTACACACTTCATGGGGTCAAAGGGTATTTAAACAAATGATCAAAATGTGTCAATGGCACTCGCACACTAGCATCCTACATGGTAGTGTGTCTAGATTAAGCACATTAGATATTGTGTCTAGATTAAGCATTTATATCATTGCCTCTGTAGCCTATGGTCAATATCTGGACTAAATTCTTCTGAAAATACAGTAGCCATTTTTTACAATGTGCTGTTGCAAATGTATAAAGCATATATTTTTCACAGATCAGTGAAACAGTAATTTCAGAGAAGACCATGTTAAACTGGATTATAACCTTGAAGTTGGCCAAGTTTGCTATACATTTTCACTGCCTGTGAACAAGTAATGTCCTTCCTGACCACAAGCATAGGCCTAACTGATTTGTCAAAAGCTGGTGACTTTGCCCCGTCCTCTAAGTAGCTAAACCAAACAAGTGAAGGCAAGGTGACTTGAGCTGGGCGCTTTTTAATGGCTCACGTCCAGGTGATCGTAGCAAGATTCTCACATGACTGCGCACTTCCCATTCTTTCTCCCAGTATGGTCACCATCCTCGGCTAAAATTAGAGGCAGCGGAATGTTGGGATTATTTCTGTGCCTAACGCTAGAGACTGTGCTCTCTGTCACTTCTGTGTCACTCTGCCAAGTAATGTCAATGTTTTGTCAAAAAAGCACATTGAAAACGTAAAGACCTTGGACCTGTAGCCTATAACATGGGTATTTTGGTTCAACCACTGGTCATGGTTTTATAGGCTACATTGCATTGTTGATGAGATTAGAATGCAATAACTGCAACACTACACATGTAGGCCTACAGAATGTAGAACATAAAATCAACATAACACATATTTTGTTAACAAAGTCGTGGACTTGCATTATGAATATTCAGCGATAGTGGCACCCACCATGTGGCACCAGATTCAAGACTCCTCTGCCACTCACTCTGACGTCAGGGCAAGCATGAAACTGGGCGGGACGCATACAGCATTTCGTTCGACGCGGCAATTCATTCGACCCTTCCTGCGTCCGGAGTGTAGTCGAACAGCAGCTACAAGTGATTTGGGCAAAACATGGCAGGTTACTTGAAGGTCCTCAGCTCCCTTTCAAAGAGTGCTGCCTCGCTGTCTAAAAATCCAGCCGTTCTTGCGCCTGCAACTTGCCAGAGTTTGCAACAGAGAAACTGTAAGTGAAGTGTTGGCTGCGCTGAACGAAAGCTAACGTTACTTCAGTTTTCAACCAGTGCTAAGTTAACGTTATTGAATAACATATGGATATTTTGTTTCGCTTTCCCATAAGGATATAGTATTAGTGCAACGGGTCATCTTAAAGCTAACGTTAAATTGAGCATGTTCTTAGCCGATGGCATATTCAATTTTGCTTTCTAATTAACGAATGCTTACGTTCTTTGCCAGTGCAACGTTATCAAGCAGTATGCAGTTGTGTCAACACTATCAAGTTGAATAACACACATAGGCCTACATTACAATGATACATTTTTTTTGCAGATGTAAGACAATGTCTTGATGCTTTGACAGTTTACTAGCCTGACCGAAAAACTCCGTAAACGCGAGCGAGCTATGGACAGCTGGAGAAAGCGAATCTCGCACTCCCCTGAACCTTTTCTTTGTTTCCTTCAATGAATGGTCTGTTTCGAACATTTGTGATATTATTTATCGATTATGTAACAGGAATACTTAGGCGTTTTTTTTTAGATCTGGTCAAGTGTATAGTGTTGACCATTCTACTAACCGTTAATGGTGTACGTGCGGTGCGCTTTTGTCTGATGCCTACCAATATGGATTTTTTTTGGTGTGACAACTCGGCAAATGGGTGTATCTTAACGTTTAGCTGATGTTAAAAGTCGGCAGTTTTATCAGCACAATGCATCCTGTATGCATGCATGGCTCAAAAGTCAGTCACTAGGAGCGGCTGTATTAAACTGAAAGAAAAAGTACTGACAATTGAAAAAAATACTGTCTTCTTTACCCAGCTAACTGTTCGTCATTTTTTAGCTAACGTTTTCCATAGCTTCTGACTCTAGCACTTTGTTTTTTGTCAAGGTCAGCCAGCTGGCAACAATTTGGAGAAGTAGCCCCAAAGTGAACTTCTGTCAACTAATAATCCTTAATTTGGTAATCTTACCTTTGTTGCAAACGTTTGTGACTGGCTTTTACAGTAGCCTAACGTACAATATGTTAAAAATGGATTATCACACTTGTTGAACTTTGGAGTCAGGATGATGAACTAGTTATCTTAGTCTGAAGATTTTATATAAAAGTTTTGGATATGAACATGTCCGATATACAAATTCATACTGCAACATGACCATTTTCATGTGTCTGTTCTTGATAAGTGTGTGCCTTTACTTTGTGTGCAGTCTTGATCTTTGTTTGAGCAAGTCGGACGAATGAAGGACAGGGATTTTTTTTCGCTCCCTCGTGTCATTGGGAAGCTGCATACATAACTGCATATGAGTTATAAATGCCTCGCCCTCAAAAGTCACCCTGTGCGCCTGGTGTAGTTTGTAGGCCTAACTGTCCTCTATGCAATTCACAGGGTTTCTGTGATTATAAGGATTTTGCATGGATTAAGAGATCAACAGCAGTTAAAACGGCCTGTATCTCGCGCATGGTATAATGTCTATGTGATTACTAAGTCTAAAAAGATCAGTTATATGCCAGAAGAAGTAATTGTATTTCATACCACTACAGCAACCAACAATGGTTTATTGTTAATACATACTTTACTTTTTAGAATTTAAATTTAGATATAAATCTAAAACTTAAGCGTGTAGTTCAGTAGGTGCCCTGCATATTGTGGTAGTGATTGACCTTCAATAATCACTAGCCTACCCGGCAAAGTCGTCTGGTCTTGTTGCTCTCCTTCCTATTCCAGTCACAAGGACTAGCTAGTTGTCTGCCAAGAGATTTTAGAGCTTGTAATTGGAGCGGTGAACTTAGAACGTGCTTTGTGGCCTGCACAAACCTGACGGGAAATCCTCTACAACTGCTGCATGGCGGCGTGGCTGCATATTTACCTGGGCTTTCCTTTTGGCAGTCTAGTGTAGATAAATGTTGGCAGCTGGGACAGACATGCTTTAAGCTTACCTGGTTGGGTGAGTTTGATGGCACGTTAATGAATGTAATTGGAAGTTCTACAGCTGGCTTGTATCCCAAATACCTCAGCAGATGATCTCATAAAAAGCTTGTGACTTTACATTATGCTGCTTAAAAATGGTTGATATCTCTGTTTATGATATTTGTCCTTATGAATACTGGAGATCACGTGTAGGTCATTTACTTAGTACATTGAGTTGTTGAATGATCAGAAAGATAAGACTTAATCATTTGCACACAAAAAAACATGATCATGGGTTTGCATTAAGTAAACTTCTAGTGTGATTTGTTAACCAGAGAGATGATGTCAGGAGTGTGCAGTCAAAAGCCTTTGCGATGAAATTTAATAGGTGTTCTAGAACGTTGTCATACCGACAGAATTATGAGGTTTGATGAGCCAGTAGAAGAGCGTGAGAACTTAACTGCAGCTAAATGGACTGGTATGGAGATAAGGGTTTGGTCATTTGAGCTGTCTTCCAGACCACAGTTTAACAATATTTTTTTGTTTCTGGTAAGAGCAATTGTGTGGTGTAGTCCGGTCCATCCAGCACTTTGAAGACTTGGTACCTTCTGTGCCAGACCAGCATCGGATGTGTCCCAGCTTGGCTGTCCTCTCATGTCTGTCGTGGGAGAAACTGAACATGAATGCAGCCCCAGTAGTTGAAAGTACATCTGTGTTGATTTGAGATCAAAATAAAAAGGGATGGTTGGCCGTTTCTAGAAGATTGTCATTCATGCCGGTACTTGCTGTGAATCTCGGCATGTGCTGAAAGCTGCCAGTATGCCGGTGTAACTTTTCGATCTCGGTCTGCAGAGTTGAAAGCATGGTCTGTTTGTGGTTGGAAACGGGAGAATGTTGTGGCCTGCTTACATAATCTCTCAGCTGTCTCCCCCTCCCCCACCCCCAGACTGCCCTCTCTGTGTCTGATTATTGAGGGGGGCTCCACTGTGCTGGAGGGTAGAGGATTCTGAGCTTATTTTCTTTTTTTTTTTCAAATTCAGGCTGATCAGCCTTTGTATGAAGATTTTTCCCATGATGCATTGTGATTTTAAATACACAGCGGTGCAGATGACCTGAAATGGTGTATGATTAGTAGTGTGTGTGCGTGTGTGGGGGGGTCTGTCTCTGGTATTAATATAGTCTTGTGCGTCACATTGCCTAGATGGTGTGGCAAGATGGCTGACAAATATTTTCAATATAATGAATGCAAAATGAAGAACAGTCTCCTTACAAAGAGTCTTTGTCATTTTCTCAAAACCTTTCATTCAGCATTGTTTAAACTGGAAGCTGTTGAGCACGTTCAATTTGTTCTTTTCGAACTGGATGTTGATATGGAAGTCGGGTGTTGTGCTCATTTGCAGGTTTTTGATTTGTGACGCTGCTCTCTGCAGTGTGCTTTGGCAGTGGCTGATGCCATTTCAGTGCCTGGTGTGATTATCTCTGAACGCTTTGCTTGACACAAAGTATTATTTTTTTGATATTGCAGCCGCTCCAATTTCGGCTTCCTCTCGCAGCTCTCTCAGACTCTTTCAGAATGAGCAAGGAACCAGTGGGAGGTTCGGTTTGGCAGGAGGATCAGAAAGTCACTTGACTCCCTCTGCTCCGCCCACAACCCCCCCCTCCCCAAAGCACACTGGCCTGCTGGGAGACAGGGAGAGTGAGAGAAAAGGGAATGAGAGGGGGTGAGAAGGTAGAAAGTGTGAAGGGAGGGAGGGGGAGTGCAGAGAGAAAGAAAGAAGTAAAGGGGCAAATGATGTGTGGGAGGGAAGTGAGAGAGCAGGAAAAGAGAGAGTGTGAGACGGCAAGGCAGGGAGTCCAGGAAAGAAAGAGGGGAAATAGAAGTGTTAGAAGGGGAGACAAAAGGAGAGGGGGAGGAAAGGAGAGACAAAATGGAGGAAGATAATGAAAGCATGTTATGACAAGCACATTCCTCTGGGATTCCAAAATCCTCCAGGCTTTACTAGACCATATTCTTGGAGATGCAGGCAAAACAAATAGCAGGGCAAGTAACCTCCAACCTGCAGGTCAGTGCACAGATAATATAGCTGTTTACTTTCAGTGGTTTTGCCATCTAGCGCTGTGTTGCAGAGAAGGCTTCATTGCATAGTACAATATTTTCTATCGTCATTGAAGCCCCTTATAAACAGGACATTGGGTAATCAATGCTTCAGATTCCTTTCATTGTCTCCTTGTGTCTTATTTTAGGGCCATTTGCTTCCAGATGTGCCTGGTCATTATTCCTGGGAGACTTTACTTAGGTCTTTTTATAAGCGTTTATAGATGTCTGATGCATAATAACCCCTGAGTTACACAAAGGGGTCAAAGGTGAAATTCTTCTGTGATTGACCTGGCTCACCTTCGTCACAGATGCCGACAAACGCATCAAGGTTGCCCAGCCGGTGGTGGAGATGGACGGCGATGAGATGACCAGGATCATCTGGGAGTTCATCAAGGAGAAGGTGAGGAGAGAGAGAGAGACTGAGAGAGAGAGACTGAGAGAGAGAGACTGAGAGAGAGAGACTGAGAGAGAGAGACTGTCTGATTGCTCCAGGGTGGGTTGTATCTGGCTGGCGAGTCTATTTTTGTCTGCCACGTGGATCCGAGTTGTAGAGCAGACGAGAGAGTGTTAGAGAGCATGATCGTCTGAACAAAGGGTTATATCAGCCTGGGGAGGTGGGGTAGATTAGGGGGTAGCAGGGGCGTGAGGGCTGGCGCTGGCTGGATGGAGGCTCTGGAGGGGACAGCAGATGGTGGATGAGTGCCCTACTGACAGGACGTGACGTTTCACAGGGCTGAAGTCAGTGCCTGTCTGAAACAAGAACGGCGTGTACAGCATTACACAACATTCATAATCATGTGCCAGGGAGAAATACTATGATAGCCTTGTGCCAAGCATTGGAATTATGACTATTGTCAGGATATAGGCTAAAGGGGGAGTGTATTGTTTTTTTCAGTGCTGTGAAATTTTCCCCCTTAATGGGAGCAAGTCTCGGATCACCCCACAGCAGTTAGAGCTAATTGCCGCCCAGGCTTCTCTAATTTAGGGTGTTATATGTGGGTTTGTGGTTCATGGAAAACTAGAGCAGCTTTCAATGCTTTTTTTTTTTTATTTTAAGAATTCCATTCCAGCTCAGTGGTTCTGTCCAAATGTATTTAAAATTTGTAGCAATTATGTGTTGAAATTTATGTAATGTCTTCGGTCTTGCCAAGGATTCAGTTGTCAGTTTGACCTTCCCGTTTAATTAGTCATGACTTATTCTGCTTTGTGGTCCCACAGCTCATCCTCTCCAATGTTGATGTGGATCTGAAGTACTATGACCTCGGTCTTCCCTACCGTGACCAGACCAATGACCAGGTCACCATTGACTCTGCGTTGGCCACCCAGAAATACCATGTTGCTGTTAAATGTGCCACCATCACTCCTGACGAAGCTAGGGTCGAAGGTACAATGCCCTTGGAAGTTTGTGTGTGTGTGTGTGTGTGTGTGTGTGTGTGTGTGTGTGTGTGTGTATGTAGGGGTTCATCAACTATTGAAATCACTAGTTGGTGTTTTAGGCCGATGTAACATCAGCTCCTGACAGCTATTACCAGCTATAATGTAAGCCCCTTTTGTGGGTTCAATTCCCGGCTTCCCTTTGAGCAAAGCACTTAGCCCAGAGTTGCTCTGGGGACAATGCAACAATGCCCTTGTAATATAAATGACATATGGAAGTCGCTTTGGAAAAAGCATCTGCTAAAATGAGTAAATGTAAATAACGACTAATCAACTGCTATTAACTGCTAACATCTAGTAAAAACCTTAACTAGAAAGTCATGTAGTCATGAAATCAGTAGTGTGTGGGTGTGTGTGGTATGTTGGTCTGGGTGCCCAATGGGGCTGCAACTAATGATTATTTCCATAGTTTTTTACTCTTGATTAATCAGTTTAATTGATAAAGTGTTGGAAAACTGTAAAAGAATGTTGAATCGGTGTACCCCAAAGCCCAAAAGTCCACACACCAAACATATTTAGTTTAGAGTCATAGAGGAGTAAGTAAAACAGAAAACATTTTATTTTAAGAAGCTGCTATTTTAACCCCTTTCAACTCAAGCATAGCTAAAGACAAATTCATAGTCATTTTGATGGTAATCTAACTTGTAATAAGAATCGCACGCCGTTGCACGCACAATCGCATGCCCTGCAGGCGGAGAACCAGCCTTGCAGTTTGGCTGTTGGTGCCCCTGTGACATCTCGTGAGAATCTTGAAACATTACCTGGTCAGTAGATATGGCTCTTTGGAGATTGTCTCCGTCTGTTGCTAGACATTTGGCTACCTTTTAACCCAGTTTCTCTCCCCTTACAGAATTCAAACTCAAGAAGATGTGGAAGAGCCCCAACGGAACCATCAGGAACATCCTGGGCGGCACAGTCTTCCGTGAGCCAATCATTTGCAAGAACATTCCCAGACTTGTTCCTGGTTGGACGCAGGCCATGACCATTGGCAGACATGCCTTCGGCGACCAGGTCGGCTCCTGTGCAGTGCAATTTGCTCTAAAACAATGATTCTTAATTGCCGTTTCTCTTACACAACACCACCTCCCTCTGTCTTTTACAGTACAAAGCAACAGACTTTGTCGTCAACAAACCAGGCCAGTTCAAGATGGTCTTCACTCCTACTGACGGTAGCAAAGGACAGGAGTGGGAGGTGTATAACTTCCCTGGTGGCGGCTGTGGAATGGGGATGTACAACACTGACGAGGTGAGGGCAAAGTTCTGTGGTTTCCTCTCCCCCTGCCATGTTTGTATTCACACATAAGACATGAAAAGGTGCATTGTAAGCCTGTAGCAGTAAGAAAGGAAGCTCCATTTATTTATAAAAACTTTGCTCCCTCCCCCTTCTTCTTTTCTGTCTTGCTCTGGCCAGGAAGGTGAGTCCATTTTAAAGACGTGAGCTGTATCAACCAGCTTTGAATTCTGGCTTTTGACTCTGTTTACTGTCATGAAGCTATTGTTTGGGGTTACAACATAGGGGTTGTCTGCTGGGTTCTGTGGAGCTGAGGGAGTTCTCTACTACAAACAAAAGGAGCACTCTGCTTGGTGCAGAGATGTCTATAGTCTGGTCGCACTCTTCATCCCCTCCCCCACTTGTATTGGTTTATTTACATAGCACTGCTGACTGAGAGTGCTTTCAGTCAAACAAGGTGACCACAGTAATATATTTAATGTATACATATGCATCAGGAAAGACTGAAATGAAGAGCACGAGACCAAAATAGAAGTCGAAAGGTTAGATGTAGCATATTGTTTCTCAATGTTGTGATGTGTAAAATGATGTGTGTTGTCTTTCTCTCCTTACTTCTAGTCCATCACTGGCTTTGCTCACAGCTGCTTCCAGTATGCCATCCAGAAGAAGTGGCCCCTCTACATGAGCACCAAGAACACCATCCTCAAAGCCTATGATGGCCGCTTCAAGGACATCTTCGAGGATATCTTTCAGAAGTGAGTCAGGTCCTCTGAGACAGCCAGAAGAGGGCCGTTATGGTGTCAGTTAGGTTGCTCTGTAATGCAGCACCTCAGAACCTTTGACATCTTATAGCCAAACATAGCATTTATGAGTTTCCGGGTGGCATAACCCCTAGGTCAAGGTTGTGTCATCAAAGACTTTGTCAATCATTGTAAACAGGGTGAGATGTACGTTTTCACTTCTTCCCAGACGCCTAGAAAGTCAAAGATTAATCTGCTCAGTGAACTTTTAACTGGGTGTTAGTCTCTCCAAGATTAGCTTTACACCGCCAACCAACCGACACACTTCTGTTTTGGGTTTTGCACGTCTCCTCTGCAGGAATTACAAGCCCGACTTTGACAAGCTGAAGATCTGGTATGAGCACAGGCTCATCGACGACATGGTGGCCCAGGTGCTGAAGTCATCGGGTGCCTTTGTGTGGGCCTGCAAGAACTATGATGGAGACGTGCAGTCTGACATCCTGGCTCAGGGTAAGGACACTGGAGCTCAGGTCATTACGGCTGGTCAAGCAATCACCCACACAGTGGACTTTTTAGTCAGTATCAATTAAATGGGGCTGAAATTGTGCTTACTGCTATTACTGCTTACTGCTATTCTATTACTGAAGGCAGACATAGCATTTCTGAAATGTATGTGTACATAAAGCAACAGATTAGATTACTTATTACTTACTCCATAAGGAAGGTATACTGTACCAGCCAACAGGTGTATGGGAAGTTGGCTTTAATAATGTTAATTGTGTGCAAAGTTGTCACAGAGGTAAACGGTGAAGAATATGTTTTTGGATGAAATGGAAATAATATATTTCTAGAGACCTCATACTTCGGATGTTGTAGGTATTGTTGTACAATATAGGAAAAAAGGAATTAAAAAAAAAAAAAAAACTATGAATAAGTGTGCGTGTGTCCAAACTTCTGATTGGTACTGTATTAGACAATGAAGACCAGTCTTTGGAATAACACCGTTTAAAAGAACGGCGTTAGGTAACAATGTTATATTTTCACTAACGGGGTAATCTAACTAATTACTTTTCCCGTCGTTACAACGCCGTTAACTTTACTGGACGTTAAATGCGGTGCGTTACTATGTATTGATTGAATGAATAAACTATGTAGGCCTAATCCGAACGCACCCTGGCACCTAACGCCCAACGCACCCAACCTAGTGAGGAGGTGGGTTAATAACGACGTAAGCGATTATGATTGGCTAAGGCAGAGTCATGTTTCAGCCAATCAGAGCCAGTGTTTTTACACACTTGCCAGCACACGTGCCACACACACACACACACACGCACACACACACACACACACACACACACACACGCAACAGCTAAAATAGAGATTTGACGAAGCAGCAGAGGTCAGGAGCAATCCGAAAAGTTGGCATTTTCAAGATGAAGATATAAGCACTACTTCAAATTCATCAAGGCAAGAACGTGCATGTAATGTGTACATTATGTCCAGGAGCGAAGACTTTGTCGACATCCGTTGTAAGCAACTCATTTAATTTAATGAAGCATCTCACACGCATCTAAAGATAGTGGCCAAAAACACCGATACCTCCACCACAGATGATAGCTCGCCATCCACTAGCAAAGAAGGACTCGGAGCGAAGTCCTCCAAGCAGCAAAAGCTAGATCTTTCTGCCTCACAACAAAAACCTATGACACGGGCTGAAGTCAACCGTAGGTCTGTCGATGTGCAATATCTTGAATTTCCCCTTGTCTGTCTGTCTCTGTCTGTCCGTCTGTCCGTCCGCCCGCCCTCTCAAAAAATCCAAATTCTTTGACATATAGCAACTTTTTTTTTTTTTTTTTGTAACAGTAGCGCAAATAGTTACTTTCCCTGGTAACGAGTTACTCTTATCATAGGGTAATTCAGTTACTTTTTGGAACAAGTAGTGAGTAACTATAACTAATTACTTTTTTAAAGTAACATTCCCAACAATGGTGAAGACATTTCAGATGAACAATTCATATTTTAGGAACAGTCTAGTTGTACTTGATTTTCTGTTGAATATCTAACATTGCAGTCCTTCTATGGTTCTGGTATTTGATGCCAAATTACATTTTTGTTAAACTAAAAACTAAAATTTTTGTCAGACATTACCTGGCTGTTTAGCTCCTGCATGTCTGACTGGCTGTGCTTTTCTGTCTCTTTCTTGCCAGGCTTTGGCTCTCTGGGTCTGATGACCTCTGTGCTGGTGTGCCCTGATGGAAAGACCATTGAGGCCGAGGCTGCCCATGGCACAGTCACCAGGCATTACCGTGAGCACCAGAAGGTAAGCTACTGCTCCAGTGTTTTTCTCTTAAACTAGGAAGCTAACAGCCAACATGGTTACCTTGTAATCAGCAGCAATAGCACCACTAATATGTGCTACAATTGTTAATCTCCATGTTGCTGCTTTAAGGACATACCTCCTGTGGAACTGGTGTATGGGTCCTAGTAGGCATGTGCTGGAATAGTGTTTGTGTTTATATACAGGTGAACAGTTTCAAATAGAAAGTGTCAAGCTTTTATAAAATTGTGCGTTTGGTTTGTTCATCTTCGGCAGACTTAACAAGCGTCAGTGCTGCCTCCACCCTCCATGGCTCTGGATTCTACTGCGGGCATGTAATTCTAGATCATGCTGTGGGTTTACTTAGAAAGGATCATTATGTGAATACTGGTTATACAGACTTGGCTGTTGGTGGAGAGTACTGCCATCCAGTGGTCAATGCAGGGCATAAAACTCTTTATTTGTTGCTGAGCTCTTGTGATGGCTTTCTTGTGATGGCTTTCTAAGCAATGTATGCAAGATGCTGTTTGTTTTCTGGTTAGATTAGATACAAAAGGCATGCTTTAGTAGAGTTGCTGGTGACATTTTCCCCAGATAAGTGTCTTGGTCACTGCAAATTGACCACTATAGAAGGTGTGCTCTTTAGAAACTATGTGAATGCTCAAGACAAGATGTTTGGGATATTTCTTGAGCATGTGCAGTTTTTCTGTGTCTCCACTTTTTGCAGTCCCACTGATTGAAAAACCTTCCCACTATATTTCTTCTCCACTCATTGAGCCTATTGCACCATAAAGAACCCCTGTTTTTCAGAGGGTAATTGTCTTGTATTATAATGTTAATGACCTCCTTTGTGTCCACTTTAAAGGGAAGACCAACCAGCACCAACCCCATCGCTAGCATCTTTGCCTGGACCAGGGGCCTGGAGCACCGTGGCAAACTCGACGGAAACCCAGACCTCATCAAGTATGTGTGCAGAGGTCACAGTCACACGTTTGTGTCACAACTGTGGCACTTCAGAGTGGTTGTATCCAGAGACGGGTTTTGAGCCCTTGCTGTTCCAAACCCAGTTAACTAGAGCTGTGCATTACAGTAGCTTAACAAAACCTAGAGCAGAACAGAGTCTCTGATAATGAGCCTGGTGAGTCATTTTCACCATTTCCTGCTAATCGCTTTGTTTGTGTCTCTGGCCGGCAGGTTCTCCCAGACGCTTGAGAAGGTCTGTGTGGACACTGTTGAGAGCGGCATCATGACCAAGGATCTTGCTGGCTGCATTCATGGTCTCCCCAAGTGAGTACTGCCATATCAAACACCACTTGTATTGTGCTAAGTGAGCATCTTTAGATTTAGACACGTGTGAAATATATAATGTAGCAAAGGTGTACACATCTCGACTCAACTTTCCAGTTTCAATTATTGATAAACCTAATGCTCATTGAGAGATCGCGCAAATGGTCAGATCAAATTGGCCAAAATGCTGTTTTTTTTTACACTTGTACCAAATCGTGATGTTCAAACCGTGATTTGAGTTGAACCATAATTTGACTGTACCGTTACACCAAGCCCAGTGTTATTTGGATTGATATTCACAGCTGGAAGTTTGGGTTGTTGTTTGGTGGTGCCCTGTTCTGGTAAAATAATTACATGGCTTACTGAAAGGTGCTGACAAAACTCTGTGGGAGTAGAAAGTGCAAGGAAGGATTCATTTCAGGACCAAGTTGCTTGATTGAATTTTGACAACATTATTAAAAGTTGTATTATGTAGACAGAGTGTTACATTACTACATTATTACCACTAGGAATTTGGGCTACATTAGAACAGTCAAGTAGGTCAAGCGTAGCTGGCAAAGCAAACTAATTTTATACATGGGCAACTGGTAATCAACTGATGATCATGAGCTCCTTAACTCAAACATATAATCGTCTGGAACAGATCAAATGGCCAACTTTCATTATACAGATATGCAGGGCTCCAGATGGAACCTAACATGGCCACCAATGCACCTCCATTTTGAAATTTGTGACCAGTCAGTCGCCAGTGGTGACTATCCCCCAGTTCCTTATAACTGAACCTCATGATGGGGTTCAACATTATGGATCAGATAACTACTATATTGCAACAACTCAAATTTTGGATGACCTGATGAGGCGGACTTAAGGTGCAGGGTCATAAAACACTATATTGTTAATGCCATTTGTTTGAAATATTTCAGTGTTTCAACTACATAGGCCAAGCTTTTGATTTGGCCTGTAAATATTTAAGCTGGGCTAGTTATTAAACAAATTTTGTTCTTTTTTTTGTCTGATTCCTGTCCATTCCATGCCTGTCTGTTCTAACTAGAAATGTCATGCTACTAGTTAGTTTCCAAGTTGAGATGGGAAAACATTCATAAAACAGTATAAAACCAAATGTCTAAATGTGGTGTTATCAAGTAGTTGCCATAAACCAAATAATACATTTAAAAAAAAAAATAATGCTATTCGTGTGTATTATAATACATGTTGACCTGCCTGACCTACTCTCTGGTGTTTTACAGTTGCAAGCTGAATGAGCATTACGTGAACACCACAGACTTCCTGGACGCCATCAGAGCTAACCTGGACAAGGCACTGGGCAAATGAAGGAATCTCTGACCATCATGAGCCAGAGAGGAAATGACGGCGGTCATTTTCATGTCATCTTTTGTACCTCATTTTAAACTTAAAAGGTCATGAAAACCACATGCATTATGTGCTGAAGGGGAGACGTGAAGAGAAGAAGAGAAGTGACTAGAATCAGTAGTGTGTTGTGAAGAGAAACTCAGTCCTGCTGTCTTTCACCACCAAGTTACGCTCATTTGCCCTTCCCTGGATTTCCAAGGTTCTTTATTTTTGTAACATGAAGTACTGTATTGTCTCCTCATACTGTATATTGCCATGAACCATTTTATGGGCCTTTTCAAAAATGCTCTAATAAATCTTCTTAGATGTTTGGATCCATTTCTATTTCTTTGTCTCATCAATCAACACTTTGACACCATTTTTTTCTTAAGGTAAATAAATGTATTAATTTACAATATTGTTTGAAACACAACATTTAACATAGAATTCTATTGACAGCATATTCACATCAATGTGCAAAAAAGAAAAGCTTTACCATACCTAAACTTGACAAAAAAAAAAAAAACTTTGCAGAACTAAAGCTGCGATTGAAATGAAATTCATGTTTGGTATTTTTTTTTCTCTCTTTTTGTTATAGTTGAATGTACAGCTCTATAATCCACATTATTTTCTTAATTCTTTGTGAGGATGCCTCACGGGCAGGTGGTGTTGAGAGTATAAAGCTTAAGCAGAGTGTGGAGAGAGAAGCTGAAGAATACATTGAGTTTCCCCCAATCATTCTCTTTTGGGTCTATGGCCCTGTCACATGTCTGCAGCCTGTCGTTCATCACTTCACACCGCTGTGCAGCCGTGATGGATGGCACACTCGCGCGCACACACAAGGGCAGTTAATATTTCTGTCCAAAGTTTTCAGGGCAGTCCTTTTCCCGGCGGAAGGGGGGGGGGGGGCATCGGTAAAGGGATTTATTTGGAGGGGGAGGGGGGGGGGGGGTGTAAGAGTTAATACAATGTAGTGGTGTGTTATTATTTTAAGATTTTATGTCGCATGAAGGTTAAGGAATGGAAAGACAGGAGCTGGGATGATTGTGGATGCGGAGGCTGGGAAATGGCAGCTGCTCATGCCAGACAGGAGAGGGATAGACACTGGCAGCAGTCAGTCAGTCTGTTTGCCTGCGAGATCTACCTCATTAAAAATGAAATATTAGTAGCCAGGCTGACAGTAAGCTACAGAAGAGCTAAGCTCAAAATCTGGGAAGGATAGACGGGGGAGGCAGGGGTGTTAATAATATAGAGGGCTCCTCTCCTCCCATGCTTTCTCTCCAGCAGATGGGATGATTGGTAAAACGGAGAAGGGCCTGTCAGACTCTTTGGTCTACTGGTGGATAAGTCCAGGAGAGGTGAAAACTCGAACAGAAGTGAAACATACAGAACACATTCAGCTTTAAACATCATATACAAAACAGACCTTCAATATATATGGCATTCAGACAGTCTCAGTGATCCCAAAGTTTCGTAGGGGGGAGGGGGGGGTTTGTGGGATGACATGAATGAGAAATATGACCAAGAATTGAGAGTATGATAAGTAATGTTCCCACTATTTGGCCAGCCACTCCAATTATTCTAGCATTGTCATTTTTCCCCCACCAACTTAGACAGTTTCCAGGAGGATTGGCTCCTCACTGTTTTATTACATGGTGATGGTGGCAGGAACTGCACGGTGGTTCACAAGGCCATGGGGGTGAAGCGACACAAACAAAGCAGGACTCTGGGCCAGCACCCAGAGAGAGAGAGCGAGCGAGCGAGCGAGCCAGGCACTGGAAGAAGTCACTCATAAACACACCAAAAAAGCAGAAACGTACAGCTCACCGAGTTTACAAATCGAAAAAATACATGCTGTTTGCTTCCTCAACAGTTCACAGAATAGCTGCAGAAAATGTCATTTGTAACGATAATCACAGTGTGTCAGACAGAGATCGAGTGTGAAAAGATAAAAAAGATGAAGAAACATAAAAACAGAAGAGGGGGTAAAAATGAGAAAGGAAATGACAAAACACACCCCAATGTTGGAGACCATTTTCATTTAGTCAGCTTTGGTTTGTCCAAGCAACTCGCTGTGCTGAACTCTGCAGAGGACATGGAGAGGTGCTACTGACTCATTTCATGATGTGCTTTAATATGGACAAAATAGCAAAACAAATAAAATAAAAAAACCAGAACAAAATGCCCATGAATGGGAGGACGTCACCAACAGAGCCCTCCTGAATGGAGCCATGGATTATCCGTCTGTTAAGTGCCTCAAGATGGCTGTACATATTTCACTACACATAGTAATGCATTAGCCTCAGGAATATTTTGCAATTTAACTGCTTATGTCAAAGACTTCAACATGACTCTTGGGGGAAAAAAAATAATTTCAAACATTTTTACACAAAAAAACAGTCTTTCAGATGGAGGGGTGGAGAGTTCACAAAAATATGAAGGGTAATGTGACAAATAGTTGGCACTCCAGAAGAAAAAAAAAAAACGAAAAAAAAAAAAAAAAAAACCCACCCATCCCAAAGAAAACTTTCACAGGTTTTTCTGTCCTCCAGTGCAAAAGACCAAGATGGTCCCATAAACAAACAAACACACACACACACACACACACACACACACACACACTTCCCTCCAATTGGCCTATGGAAACTTTTTGAAGGAGCCACAGGGGTGTGTGGTTCAGGGTAGAGAGTAGCGCGCGGCTGCTTTGCCGTAGCCGTAGTAGGCCATCTCGGCCAGCTTGCTGAGGTCTTGTGCGTTGTTGCTGGCCAGGTTCTCCCTCTCACTAAACTCAAAGCCCTCCTCCTCGTAGTCATCCTGCCCCTCCATCTCTGGCAGAGTGTCTGCAGAACAACATATAAAACAAACAAAAACATTAACATTTACAGTCATTAGTGACTGGCAGTCAGATCAGGTATTTCGTTGGCATGTGTGCTAATTGGCAATTACACCTTGAAAACTGACACCATGCTCATTCCATTCACTCTTGAAGCCAACACATTCATCCGGCCAAATGAGGCCAAGTGCAAACTACAGTAAGTGCACAGGTCGAAGAGGCCAACTTTTAAATGTGCACACAACATGAATCCATGAATTAACTAGCACACCCCATGAAAACGGAAGACTATGAATCTTACACTGACTCATATACACTTGAAAATAACCTGAAACACAACCGTTATATAATCTCCCATATATCATGTTTACACTATATAAACTAAATCTATACACATTCATATACAGAAAAAGTTGGGACATTGTGTAAAATGCAAATAAAAACAGAATGTCATAATATACAAGTCTCGTAAAACTATATTTAGCAGCAAAAATGATTTTTTTTTGCCATTTGCTACAGTTTTGATAATGAAATGTTGTCCCATTACTCCCCGATATAGGATTTCAGTTGTTCAACAGTATGGGGTTTTCTTAGTCATGCTTTTCATTCCATTATGCACCTAATTTGACAAATCTGGACTGCAGAAGGACCATATTAGCACCTGGACTCTTCCTCTATGGAGAAATACTATTTAAATATATGCAGAATTCATTTTGGCATTGTTTTCCTGAAATATTCAAGGTCGTTTCTGAAAAAGACATTGCCTGGATGGCAGTATATGTTGCTCAAAACCTGTATACATAATTCAGAATTGACACACACACACACACACACACACACACACACGTACACATTCATGTATAAATTGTTCTTTGCCCAAATCCTTTTTAATTATTTATTTATAGGCTTTTCTAGATGTATAGGGCACTGGAACCGTATGTGGTAAGGGATGCTGCGCCACAGTTTCCTTTTATATCCTACTTCTTACAATGACTTCAAAAAACTGGTTAAAAACTCGAGAAGACTATTGACTGATCTGGAATCTGCAGATGAGCTGAACTAATGGGAACTTTTAGGTCACGGGAATGATCTTGATGCCAGTGGCGGAAACAGGCCAGGAGAAAGACATTAAGAGCTCAAGCCTGTGCACACACACACAACACCCTGCACCAGACCTGGTCTTCAGCCATTCAGGAGCTTACTGATGTGCCCCCACCCAGCCCATATTTACAAAATCATCCAGCCTCCACATAAAACACATATGGCCTGATATGGATAAAGGAGAGCAGCGCAGGAGTGGATGTAGTTGTGAGCTGCTGGCTTAAATATCTGGGTGTGGAAGAAAACATCAGTCAACAGCACTGGAGGCAAGCGAGCGCCAGGCTACTGCTAGTCCCATCCGCCCGCCCACCTGCCCTACATGCTCACCTTGTCCGTCGGGCGAGCCATCGAGGATGCCGTGCTTGACCTTCATGTGGCGGCTCAGGTTGCCCTTCAGGTTGAATTTGCTGGAGCAGTAAGGACACTTGAAGGGCTTGCTGCCAGCGTGGAGGTGCATGTGTCCCAGGAGGTTGTACATTCGGTTGAAAGACTTGCCACACACCTGCGGGGGAAAAAAGGGGAACACTGAGTTAAGACAGGCGCACACACACACATTTTCACACCTTTCTAAAGTCTAAAGGCTCTGGCATGGTCCTGCGTCACATTTGCGCGTGTCCAAGACGTGCGTCATTTTTGCCGTGGACGTGAAGCATACTCCAATTTCTGCTGTCCTGAATGCGCGTTAAATTGTTACGGTTAGCGCCTGCGCACTACGGATTAACTGTGATACTCTGCCCCACCAACTGGGGGCGGTACGTCGAGCCTGAAAGTAGGACACAACCAGCAAAAAAGCCTGAAACGCCTGAAGAAAAGAAGAACTTGGGATGTGCGAGCACTAAACGAAGGAAGAGCTGATGAAGGAAAAAGCACCACGAGTACGTTCGCCTGTCTGCTGGGAAGTTTGATAAGCTGGCCCATCGCATCGCTCCATTTATCATCCACCAGAACACACACAGCACACCTGTTGGTATAGCTGAGAGACTAGCTTAGCCTACTTGCTTATTAGGCTACTTAGCCTGTAGCTTAGTGACTCGGTGCTGCGAGGGCAGCAATATTGGTGCGATACAAAGTAAAGACATTTTTCTGAACACATGCAGCAGTGTCATGGTAAGAAAGAGTTGTGCGTACAGATGTCCTCAATTAAATTTGTATTGAGTCTTCACACCTGCCTCATACCAAAAAGTATGAACCAAAAACCTGTAAATATGACGTGTCAATAAAAGTTTTGAAGTAACTATTTGTGTTCATAATGTATGTCTCACTGTGATAATGGGTGTATTTAGAGCGAGCGGTAGCCTAGGTTATTCCTTCAATTATTATTATGATAACATTATCCGGTGTTGACAGGCGAGTTTCGAGATTGAGTTCAGCATTGTTCAGGAGTAGGCTAGGAGATAATGATTGCACCTGGGAGAGGTAGGCTACATTCCCTTTATTATTATAATCACTATTGATAATGCATTATATAAGGAACAGGCGAGAATGCATCTCGATCAGCAAGTGTTACATGGGTTTCGCCTGAGCGTTGTAGATAGATACCTTTAATTGGCTCTGGGTTTTGCGATTTGATTTCAGCATACGCTCATTTTTAAAAGATGCATTTAATCCGAAGTCATGTCAGCTCTCTATGCAGGGAGTAGGGCTGTCACTTTTATTCGAACATGACGTGAAATATCCGTAGTCGAACTATAAATAAACTATTCGGTTTTTAGTGCTGTGTAGCGCATTTCCCGGTGTTGACAGGCGAGTTTCGAGATTTGAGTTCAGCATTGTTCAGGAGTAGGCTAGGTGATAATGATTGCACCAGGGAGAGGTAGGCTACATTCCCTTTATTATTATAATCACTATTGATAACGCATTATATAAGGAACAGGCGAGAATGCATCTCGATCAGCAAGTGTTACATGGGTTTCGCCTGAGCGTTGTAGATAGATACCTTTAATTGGCTCTGGGTTTTGCGATTTGATTTCAGCATACGCTCATTTTTAAAAGATGCATTTAATCCGAAGTCATGTCAGCTCTCCATGCATGGAGTAAAGGCTGTCACTGTCTATGATTAGTTTTATTTTATTGTTTACCATCTCATTCAGTGCTATATGATCCAGGGCTCATGACCAAATCAAGCCAATATAATAGCCAGTAGCCACAATGAGCCCATGCAGCCACCCTGTTTCGACAATCAAAGGTAACGCACAGAACGGCCAGCAGACAGATAATTACGTCCCCAACTCATCTAAAATGTGGTGTCTTGAAATACTTTGGGTTCTACACCATAGATGGTAAAGTGACCGTTAAATATAATGTTAAAGAATGTATCTGTGGATTGTGGCTTTACATCGGTCGAAGTTGACTCCATGTCGTGGTGTCTCACGTAACTCAAAGCCAGGCAAGCTGAGGACAGGCGCTCTGTTCCATCGTCGTTATGGTAACCAAACAAGTCTTCTTCTGTCTAGGTTTGTTTCTACGTTTAAGTGTTGTTCTTCTATGTGGTCCACCTACTGGAGGGGAGTGTTTACAGCAGTTCCGTTTCACACATGCGCAGTCTACGCGTCACTTTGACGCGCGGTCTTAAATTTCGGTCGACTCAAAGACGCGACACATGCTGTAAAAATGACGCAATTCTCGTCACGCGCTCACCAGTGCCGCGTGCGCGGGACGCAGACGCGGGACCATACTTTAGGCTTAAGAAGCATGGTAGACAGAAGGGTGTGTGAGAAAGAAAAAGAAAGTATGTTTTACTCTCATAACCTCATGACCTCAAAAGGGTGAAAGGCAGAAAAGAATAGAGTGATGGAGTAGCTAGAGAAAGAAAGAGAAAGGGATAGAATAAGAGAGAGAAAAAGTGATGAAATGGGATTCAGGTAAGGAGGAGAAACAACAGATGCTACCAGATTCCCAATTCCCAACCAGATTAACTTTCTCGTAGTTGGACAGATAAAGTATGAAAGAAAGAAACAAGATGGCCGACTGAGGCTGGACTGGGCTACCTTGCACTTGAAGGGCTTGACGGGCAGGTGCACAATCATGTGGGTCTTGAGGGTCTGCTTCTGGACGAAGGTCTTGAAGCAGACGTGGCACTGGAAGGGCCTCACGCTGGTGTGGATGAGCATGTGGCGCTTCAGGTTGGCCGAGAGGGTGAACTCCCGCGAGCACACCTCACACTTGAATTCCTTCATACCCTGTGTACACCACACATACACACACACACACACACACACACACACACACACACACACACACACACACACGCGCAAACAAACAAACAAACAAACAAACAAAGAGCAGGTTAGGCACAAGTTTCTTTCTTTAAAAACAAATAAATAAACAGTAGACACACTATTATTAAATTATTACAAAGTTTTTTTGGTGCCGATTTCTCTCCCAGCTTATCATTTTGTGTCTACATATTTCTCCACAATCATTTGCAGGCTATAGTAGCCAGAAGGCAAAGTGAGCCAACAATGAAATGAAATGAAATGGAATGGGGGAGAGAAAAAAGGAAGAGGAAGAAAAGGGTCTGGTTGCCATAGACACCGCACAATCTATAGAAGAGCTCAGCTGACTACCTGACGAGCAAACAGAATATTGCACGCACACACACGCAGGAACGCTCGCACTGACAACACACATATACACACAACCACACAATATAAAATAAGTACGGTGTGGTCATCGGAGTACTGCAGGGAAAAGTCGCTCAGTTGTACACACACACAGACACACTCAAACTAACAGAACACTGCAGCTCCACCACGTGGTGCCTCTGAACTCTGCAATCGAGGGAGCCACATCTCTAGCTAAGGGAAGTGACACACACACACACACAGCTCAGATCAGATCTGACTAAACATGTCAGTATGTGGGATCAAAGTTGTTTCTTCTGCATCTGAAACTGGTCACTGATAAATCTGAAAATCTCTGATCTTGGAAATAACAATTTTCATCATAGCTTACATAGATCACAGAATGGCTGATTCAGGGCTGTAATAAGAAATACTGATAACTGATTGATACAACTTCATCTTCATAATGAATTAAAATTACAAAATCTAAGAAAACTATAGATTAATCCATTTAACTACACATAATTATGATAAATTATGAAGGGCTTAAAAATCATACTGTTCCACACTACCAACCATCTTAATACCAGTTTTAAAATTCTAGTGCAATTAAATAATTAAGTGTTTAAAAACATACAATTCCACACCATCATCTATCTCAATCCCAGTTTCAAATTCTACTGCAATTAACCACTTGTAATAAATAAGACATTTAAGATACTAATTGTACACACTGACAGCCCCCTGTGGCCAGCCCCACTTCAGCACAATCTGTTCCACACAATATATACTCACAAGAGCATGCTGATAATGTCTCACACCCACACACCCACCCACCCACCCACCCACACACACACACACACACACACACACACACACACACACACAGACACACACACACACACACACACACCTATCGCTATTATAAAACCAGTGACAAAGTGGGCTTATCCACAACCTCAAGACGAGTGCCAGTGTTTTTATTTATTAGGCAGTTAACCTGCGACACACTTTATTTACCGAGTCTGAAGTCATAAGCGAGCGGCAGGATGAATCATCACGGCCTCAGTCACTCGGGGAGTTGAGAGCAGGGTGGGGGAAAGGTGCAGGGGCCACTGGTTATGGAATGACACACTTCACAGGACGAAAAGAAAAAAAAAGAAAAAAGAAACACAAAAAAGCACATGCAGGAAGGGGGCCACTCCCTTAGGTGGAAAGATGATAGGACAGCTCCGGGGCAGGTGGGAGGAGCCACGTCAGGCAGGAGCCAGACTGAGGTCTGTGTGTGTGTGTGTGTGTGTGTGTGTGTGCTGCAGGTGTATGTATAGGTTTGTGTATGTGTAGGTGTAGGTGTATCTGTGTGTTTGTATAGGTGTTTGTGAATGTGTTTCTTTGTGTGTTTGTATACGTCTGTGTATGTGTGTAAGTTTGTGTGTTTGTCTATGTGTACACATGTGTTTGAGTATGTGTCTGTGTGTGTGTGTGTGTGTGTGTGTGTGTTTGCATGTGTTTGCTCTGGAACCTGTTCTGTGAGTGAGTGAGTGAGTGAGTGAGTGAGTGAGTGAGAGAGAGAGAGAGAGGCGCTGTACTCTCATTAGAGCGCTCGCTCACCCGCAGAGTGCCACGACGGGCGCCCTATCATGAAGCTAATCACCGCCACGCTCTCGGGAGACGAGGTCACGTAGCGGCACAGACCCGCCGCGGCTGGAACGTCTACGGTGACAGGGCGGCAGGGGGAGGGAGGGCAGGTGAAAACTCTCATGACAGATCATGAAGGCTTTTCAGCACTTATGACCTTCAAAAAAATAGATATTT
This sequence comes from Alosa sapidissima, assembly GCF_018492685.1. NCBI lineage: Eukaryota > Metazoa > Chordata > Actinopteri > Clupeiformes > Clupeidae > Alosa > Alosa sapidissima. Next base: position 6,667,606 of record NC_055967.1, on the reverse strand, counting down.
ACACAAGACAAAAAAAAAAAATGAAAAAAAGAAAAAAATTGAAAATAGAAGAGAAAAAAATAAGGAAAAAAGTGTTTAAAAAAATATGAAAATATGAGTCATTTCACAAGCATGAGGAGGTGATGGTGGAGGTCGTGCGAGGTTTTTGGAGGGGGAGGGAGGTGCTGGGAGGCGGGGGGGTGAGCCCGTGCGGGAGGGGGGGTTTCAGTACCTTGTGCTCGGCGGCAGCGGCGGAGGCGGAGGCAGCGGCCTGCTGTGCGAGTACCTTGTGCGTGAGCGCGTGCTGGCGCAGGTGGTGGATCTGGACGAACTCCATGCCGCACTCGGAGCAGACGTACGGCCGCACGTTCTGATGCTTCATCAGGTGGTTCTGCAGCTGGCTGCGGTAGGCAAACGACTTGTGGCACTCAGGGCACTGGAAGGTGGCGGGCCCCTGGTGGCTGGCCTGGTGCCGCTTGAGGTGCGCGTGCGTCGGGAACTCCAGGCCGCACTGCGTGCACACGTGGCAGTGGCCGTTCTCGTGCTTGGCCTCGTGCGTGCGCAGCTCGCTCGGGTAGGCGAAGCCGCGCGCGCAGAAGCGGCAGCTGTACGGCTTGACGTCGCTGTGCTGGAGCATGTGGCGCTTCAGGTGGCTGGTCTGCGTGAAGGCCTTCTTGCAGACGGTGCACTTGTGCGGCCGCGTGCCCTGGTGCGTGAGCAGGTGCGTCTGCAGGTGGCTCGGCTGCTTGAAGAGCTTGCCACAGTGCAGGCACTCGTGCGGCTTGATGCCGTTGTGGCCCAGGATGTGCGTCACCAGGTTGTACTTGGATGTGTACGACTTCTCGCACAGGCGGCACTTCCAGCGCTTCAGGCCCTCGCCCACGTCCACGCAGTAGGACTCGTCGATCTGCACGTTGATGTCCAGCCGGTCGATCTGCATGCGCCGGCCCAGCGAAGCCTCGCCGTCCGGGTGGTCCGCCCACAGCATGGCGGCCGCTGCTGCCGCCGCCGCCGCGGCCGTCGCACCCCCGGGTCCCCCCTCCTCGTAGTCCCCCTGCAGGCCCATCTCGGCCGCCTCGTAGCCGACCACGCTGGACTCGTAATAGCGTCGCAGCGCGCTGCTCTGCTCCTCCTCCTCCTCATCATCATCATCCTCTTCAGCCCTGGCGGCGGCAGCGGCGGCCTCCTCGTCCTCTTCGTCCTGTCCCGGGCTCTTCAGGAGCGAGCCGCGCATGCGCTCGTCCTCAGCGTCCTCCGCGGTGCCCTCTTCCATGGTCTCCACTTTGCCCGTGCGTGCCCCCTCCTGTCGCTCGCGGGCTCCTCTCCCCGGCTCGGCGGGTCGTCCCGGGTTGGACCGGGGCCTCATCATCTCCCCCCTGCCTCCACGATAGCTGGCACCTCCTCCTCCTCCTCCTCCTCCACTCCCACAGTCGGAGCAGTCTCTGTGGCACGCCTCCTCCTTCAGGGGCCCCCTCTGGGGTGCCAGGTCCATGGGCTGGTCACCTCTGCCCGGGCTGCCTCCCGCGCAGGCGGGCAGTGCCATGTGCTCGGGCCCCTCTCCCTTCACGCTGATAGGGGTGTGCGCATGGCGGATCTGAATCTTGTTCGCTGGCTCCTGGTCCTCCGGGTCGCCTCCGCCGCCGGCCACCTCCACCTCCCCGTTGCTGCGGGGTCGCCGCATCCGGCCCCTGGGCCCCGGCCGTCTCCGCGGGCCCCTCTCCTCTGAGCTGCCTGCTGGAAGGGCCAGGTAGTCCCCGTTGGCACCAATCAGGGTGCTCTCAGCAGCGTACTCGTACTCCAGAGCCTCGGGCGGGGGGTGGGGTAGTGAGAGGTGGTGATGAGGGTGGTGGTGTTGATGGTGGTGTGGGTGGTGTTGTTGTTGTTGTTGTTGTTGTTGGTGGTGGTGGTGGTGGTGGTGCGGAGGTGGCGGAGGCGAAGAGAGCAGCATGTGCTCGCGGGGCTCGCCAGTGTAGAAGCCGTTGGGGGCTATGGTGGCGCCGAAGATCTCGTTCTGGGAGATGAGGCCCAGCACGGCGGCCTGGGCCAGCGACAGCACCACCACCGGGTCCGTCTGCGTGCCCACATCCACTGGCTGGGCCTGTGGCGGGGGCTGCTGCTGCTGCTGGGACTCCTTTGGCTCAGGCTCCATTACTTCAGACGGGCTGCGGACCTTCGAAGGCCTCTCCCGCTCCCTCTCCTCTTCCTCTTCCTCCCTCTGCTGCTGCTCCTCCTGCTGAAACACACAAATGCACTCAGTCAGTGACTGGTAGGGAAACTCAACTCAACTCGGCGCAGTCCCAGCCTCTGAGGTGGCTCCTCTGCCGGCATCTGACTCACTATGCTGAGTGTGGTGAGGCAAGCAGCAGAAGACAACAAAGGGGGGGGGGGGGGAAGAAAAGAAGAGGAAGAACAAAAAGCTTTCCTTTTTTTCTGTTTGGTCCTGATGAAGTATGTATGTAACAACATCAATCTCCCCTGTTGCGATGTCAGAAGAGCACACACATAAACGCGCACATACACACAGAAGCAGGCGCTTGTGCAAGCACACGCGTACATATACGCGCGTGTGTGCGTGACGATGTGTTGTTTCCTTCTCCTTGCAAGTCAGAGACTTCAAGAACATTAGCCACTGAGCGAGAGACAGAGACACAGAGAGAGAGAGAGAGAGAGAGAGAGAGAGGTGGGGGAGAGAGAGATAGAGAGAGAGAGAGAGAGAGAGAGAGAGGTGGGGGAGAGAGAGATAGAGAGAGAGAGAGAGAGAGAGAGAGAGAGAGAGAGAGAGAGAGAGAGAGAGAGAGAGAGAGAGAGAGAGAGAGAGAGAGAGAGGGAGAGAGGGAGGGAGGGATAGCTGCATTCTGACTACGCCTTGCCTTGCCTCGTCCTCTGGATCCAGCAGTGAGCGCATTAGATGGGGGAGATAAGGGGTAGATCTGTGCAAGCTCGCGAGAGCCTTGCTTCCTTCCTCTGCACTCTCTACAATAATAGGGAGCACAAAAGGAGAGCTGGGTCCAACCAGGAAGTTCACATCCGCAGACTGTCCGCAGCACTTCCTGTGTGCTCCAGCCAATGGTGGATCACTCCAGCCTCTGTACTGACCGGACAAACTTACAATGATGCACAAAAGCAAGGCCGCACAAACACACACACACACACACACACATAAACAACTGTTGTTTTTTCCTCACTGGGGTTAGAGTTCAGTCAAGGCACCAGCATGAGGCAGCATGCTCATTAAAAGCAGGGTTCTCAGTTAGTTCTTGTGGCAAGTTGAGGAACTGTGCTGGTGGTCAGAATCACACCAGCACCACAGATCAGCTCTGGGCCACAAAGAAGTTGTCACAAATAAAAAAAAAAAGAGAACCAATTTCAAGTGCTGACAAAAGCCCCTTCTTCACTGGTGTAATGAGCAAGCCAGTGGGAGACCCTTACATTTCAAATCCTTTTTTTTTCAAACACACCTTGTCTTTGCAAAGGATTGTGGGAAGAATCCTGAGCCTTTGCATCAGAATAAGAATGGTTGGGTTAGGACATTTCCTTCAGAGCCTTCCCCACTCTGGGGTGGGAGGGGGGGGGGGAGATGAGAGTGAGACAGACATGAAGACTGATAGATATGAAACCGAGAAAGAGAGAGCGAGAGGGAGAGAGAGAGAGAGAGAGAGAGAGAGAGAGAGAGAGAGGAGACAGAAAGCAAAAGAGAAGGAGGGGGAGAGACTGAGTGAGTGAGTAAGAGATAGAGCAAAAGAGAGGGAGGGGTAGAGAGTGTGTGTGTGTGTGTTTGAGTGTGTGTGTGTGAGAGAGAGGGAGAAACAGGGAGGGGGAAAGGGGGACAGAGATAAAGGGAAAGGGAGAAAGAGAGAGAGAAAGAGAGAGAGAGAGCACAGGGAGAGGCAGAAACAGAAGGCAGAGAGGGGGAGAGAGGAAGAGAATGAGAAGGAGAACCTGGATGCCCTGATAACCACGTCATTTATAATTACTGCTTTTAAAGTAGACAGACAGAGAGAAAAAGAGACAGACTGTTTGTATGTATGTGAGTGTGTGAGGAAGTGTGTGTGTGTGTGTGTGTGTGTGTGTGTGTGTGAGTGAGAGTGTAAATGTGTGTATAACTGTTTCTGTAGTGCTGTGTGTGTGTGTCAGTGCTGTCTGTGTGTGTATGTGTTGTATCAGTGTATGTGTCTGTGTGTGAGGGAGAGTGAGGGAGTGAGTGAGAGAGTGAGAGAGAAATGAGACAGAGGGAACAAGGAGAGAAAGAGAGAGGGATAAGGGAGGGGGAGATTGAGTGAGCATGTGAGAGAAAGAGAGAGAGAGAGAGAGAGAGAGAGAGAGAAAGGAAAAGGAGAGGGAGGGGCAGTGTGGGGGGGTGAGAGACAAGCAGACTGAGTGAGTGAGTGAGTGAGTGAGTGAAAGAGAGAGAGAAAAAAGAGAGAGGGGAGGGGAGTGAGGGAGAAAAGAAAAAAGGGGGAGTATGAGAGAGAGGGAGGAGAGAAAAAAAACACGACAAAATGAAAGGCAGACGAAATGAGAGACAGAAAGACAAATGAAAGAGAGGAGGGAGGGAGGGGGGAGGAAGGGAGGGAGGGAGGAAGAGAGACTGAAAGAGAGAGAGAGAGAGAGAGAGATAGAGAGAAACAGTACTGCAGAATAGTGGCTGTAAAGAAGGTTACATGAATGTAAAAGATAGTTTAAGAGAACATATATAAGGGAGCAGACAAAAAAGTCGAACAAAGGTAAAGAGCACAGATAGACAGATAGAGGAAGACAGATAGAGGAAGAGAAAGAGATAGGGAATGGATGGGGGGGTAGGGGGGGTGGGGGTGGCAGATGGGTAGATAGTCAAAGGAAGAGAGAGAGAGAGAGACAGAGACAGACAGAGGGGGGGGGGGGGTAGGGGGATAGCAAGAGAGGAGAAAGAGGGGAGAGGGGAGAAAAAGAAAGAAAGTCAGGATAGAGGGGAACAGAACAGGACAGAAAGAAAATGTCTGAGAGACAGAGTAAAAGAGTGATACAGAGCGAGAGAGAGAGAGAGAGATAAGACAGAGAGTTAGGCGACTCTTATCAGTAATGATGTTCTTGCTGCAGCACTCTATGGAAGGGAAGAAAGTAATCTCCTTTTCCCCTAGTAAGAAACAGAGAGAAATACTGGCGCAAAAAAACCTTTCAAAAAGCAAACCAAACACAAACACACAGAGACGCCTTCACCTTCAGCACCCTCACCTGAGCCGCACACACACGCCTGCACTGGGTTAGAGCCGGGAAAGTCACTCACCACATTGTTCCTGGTGTGATGTTTGAGGTGTTTCAGGGATCTCATCCTTCAAGTGAAATGAGCAGAGCAAAAAAATCCGCCTCCTATTTATATCTGTGGAGAGAGAGGGGCGGTGCCACGGCTCATCCTCCTCCTACTGTTGCTGTTATCAGAACTGACTGTGCCTGCCCCCCCCCCCCTCTCTCCCTCCCTTCTCCTCCTCCACCACACACACACACACACACACACAGTATCACCCCATTTCTTTCTTTCTCTTTCTCTCCCTCCCTCCCTCCCTCCCTCCCACTCCCTCATCTCTCTTTCTCTTTCTTTCCCTTTCTTTTTTTCTCTCTCACTCTCACTCACTCACTCACTCAGACGCACACACACAGACACACTCACTATTATCTCTCTTTCTCACGCACACATGCACACACACACACGCACACACAATTGAGCATGACCCTTCAACAAACATATTTCTCTCCAAAGGCACACATGCAAACACAAGCTAAGGCTACTCTTATTTGTACATATACTTTAAAATACACACCAACAAATTATACACACTCACTCACTCACTCTCTCTCTCTCTCTCTCTCTCTCTCTCTCACACACACACACACACACACACACACACACACACACACACACACACACAAATAGTTCAGTGTGAAAAATACAAAAATATTCCCTCACACATATATACTCTGTCTTACACAGATATATTCACACACCCACACCTTCTCATGTTTGAACACACAGGTACATAGGGTGAAGGTGTGTCTGTCTGAAGCAAACTGTCAGTCAATCTCAAACACACACACACACACACACACACATCACAGATAGCCACACACACACACACACACACACACACACACACATCACAGATAGCCACACACACACACACACACACACACACACACACACACACACACACACACACACACACACAGTGTCTAGATCTGCTCAAACATCCCTTCTGCCAGTGCAGATCTGTTTATGCCACTATTTCAATTAATGAAGCTGCAAGACACTGGGCTCGGTCTGAAATGCTGTGGAGAAAATGAGTGACAAAGGAGAGAAAAGGGGAGAGAAAGGAGAGAAAAGCAGTTTGGAAAGAGAGGGAGGGAGGGAGACAGACGTGGGGGAGAGAGAGAATGAGAGGAAGAGGGAGGGAGAGGGAAGGAGGGAGGGAGGGAGGGAGAGGAGGGAGATGAGGTGGAGAGAGAGAGGGAGAGGGCTGAATGAGAGAAATAGAAAAGAGAAGGAACGGGAGGGGAGAGGAGGGAGGGTGGGAGGGAGGTGGGGGGGAGGTGAGAAGAAGAGAATGCAGCAGAAAAGGAGGAAGAGAGAGAGAAGGGAGAGACTGGGGGAGGGAGAGCAAGAGCATAAGAAAAGATGAGGTCAAAGAAAGAAAAGAGAGAAAGAAAGACAGAATAGGGAGGGAGAGTGCTTGAGAGGGGGTGGGGATTGAAAGAGATAGAGGGAAGGGAGGCTGAACGAGAGAATGCAGTGAGAAAGAGAGGGAGAGAGAGAGAGAGAGAGAGAGAGAGAGAGAGAGAGGAGAGCAGGGGGAGGGAGAGCTAAAGGAAAGAGGGAGAGGAGAAAGGAAAAGAAGAAAAGGGGGATGGTGGAGTGTGAAAATAAAAAGAAGAGTCCATCAGCAAGAGAGAGAGAGGGGGAGCGCTGAGTGAAGGAAAGAGAGAGGGGGGAGCAGGGGAATGGAGAGAGGAAAGGAGATAGAGAGAGAGGGAGCGGAGGGAGAGAGGGAGGGAGGGCGAGGGAGAGAAAAAAGAGAGAGAGGAAAAGGAAAAACAGCAAGGAAAGACATTAACTATTGAACTTCCAGATTTCTTTGGGGCTGTGTGTGTTGTGTGAGAGAGTGTGGTTAGCTACCTGCCTCTGGGTGTGTGCTTAGGTGCTTGGCTTTCCGACGGCCCCCCTCGACACAGATACACACACACACATACACCCGACCCCCCACCCCCACTCACACACACACACCCTCCTTGATGAAGCAGGTACTGGATTATAAAGGTACTTCCTGGTAGCTCATTAACAACATTTTGAAAGCACAGTGGAGACTGCTGCAGTCCGGTCCACAGACAGGAAGCTTTGTGTTATTCTCCAGAGGACTTATGGGAAAAAATTCACCTTACACATGCAAGGCACGCCAATCACAACGGTGTGTCATCAGTACAGGCTATTTTCATTTAAGAACCAGAGAAGCGATCCTCGAAAAATCAACATTATAGGAGAGAATTGTGTGTGTGTGTTGTAAGAGAGAAAGTGTGTGTGCGTGTTTGTGTGCAAGACAGAGTGAGGGAGTGAGAGAGAGAGAGCGAAGGGGGGTGGAAGAGACAGATATGGAGAAAGAGATATGGAGAGAGAGAGACAGAGAGAGAGGGAGGGAGAGAGGTAGAAAGAGAGATATGGCATAAGAGAGAGGGTGAGGGAGGGAAGGAGAGAGAGAGGAGGGGAGTGGAGGGGAGGAAGACAGAGATAAAGAGAGATTGAGGGAGGGTGTGAGTGAGGGGGAGAGATAGCAGGAAGTTGAGAGAGAGAGAATAGGAGAGAAAATAGAAGGAGAGCAAGGGAAGAAACAAAGAGATAAGAGGCTGAAAAGACAAAGAAACCACATGGAGGAAGAAATGACTGGGGACACGTACATAAAACAACACACAGGGCTCGCCTTTGGGGGAAAATGGAAAAGACATACAACAAAAGTTTTTTTGGGGGACAGAGAGAGGGAGTGAAAGAGTAAGAGTAGAGAGAAAGAGAGAGAAAGAGAGAGATAGAGAGAAAGGGAGGGAGGGAAAGAGGGAGAGAGAGGGAGGGAGAGTGGGGGAGTGAGAGACAGAGAATGAGTGGAAAAGGGAAAGAAAGACAGGCTACACTGGCTTCATTCCAGGTATAAATACAATACACAGAGAGAGAGAGAGGGAGGAGAGAGAACGATAGAGAGAGAGAGAGAGAGAGAGAGAGAGAGAGAGAAAGAAAGAAAGAGAGAGAGAGAGAGAGAGAGACAGGACATGTCCACTAGCCTGTTAGCCAAGAAGTGTGAGGTTTGTACACCGCTTGAGCTACTGCTGGGAAAGAAGAGAAAGGGAGAGGGAAAAAGAGAGAGATAAAGAGAGAGCGAGAGAAAGAAAGACAGAGAGGGAGAGAGATGATGAATAATGAACGCCCACCACTCTTTCACCATCTCCCTTTCCAAGTGAGTGAGGTAGTGTTTTGTGTGTGTGTGTGTGTGTATTGTGTGTTTATGTGTGTGTGTGTGTGTGTGTATTATGCGTTTGTGTGTGTGTGTGTTGTGTGTGTATGTGTGGTTCTACAGGTTTTCTACAGCGGTGACAAGGGGAGTGGGAGCGGGGGTGGGGTGGGAGTAGAGTGGGGTGTTGTGTGAGGTGGAAAGACAGGCAGAG
>NC_055967.1:6571454-6656454 GCF_018492685.1 Alosa sapidissima | reverse complement strand
CCTTAATCTTCACGCAGACAAAAGTTGCCCTGCTGGACACTGGCCCGTCTGATCACATGGCAATCACACATCAATAGAGTCTGCTCCTGTCAGATTGAGGGATTCATTGTTTGTTTATTTTGTCTTACACCTTAGTTTACCCACAAACTGCACACAGAAATGAAAACATACATGCAAACACACACTCACACAAACACACACACACTCACACACTGTGCCGAAAGATGGGCACACTCCAAAATCCTAAATAAAAGATTAGCCCTCTCATTCAGCACAAGGGGGGAACAAAATGGAGAGACAGAATATTGGGGGGAAGAAATGGCTGCGGTAAGAAAAGAGTGTAGAGAGAGAGCTGGGGAAGAGACTGAATAGAAAAAGAGAAAAGACAGAGTTGAGGGAGGAGAGGAGAAGAGCATTCAGCAAGGAGGATATAAAAGGAACAGAGAGGGGGGCGAGGGAGTGAGACAGAGAGCTATGGAAAGAGGGAGAGGGAGGGAGAAGGAGAGAAAGAGAGAGAGAGAAAGGGAGAGAGAGAGAGAAGAGAGAAAAGAGGAGAGAGCATAAGAGAGCGAGAGTGGAGGGGGAGGAAGGGAGGGAGGGAGGGAGGGGGGCAGATGAGAGAGCAAGAGCCGGGAGAGAGAAAGAGAGAGAGAGAGAAAGAGAGAGGGAGAGCGAGAGAGTGAGAGGAGAGATCAAGAGAGAAGGGGGAGGGAGAGAGGGAGGGGGAGTGAGTGAGCGAGAAACAGAGAGGGTGAGAGAAAGAGAAAGACAGAGAGAGGAGAGAAAAACAGAGGGGGAAGGGAAGGAGAGAGAAAGAGAGAGCCACAAGAGACTCAAAAACCACAGAATAAAAAGCCTCTGTCTGCCTCCGACTCTATACGATATACAAACATGAATGCAAATATCCATCTATAGAATATGTATGGGAATGAGGTGGAAGCCCATGTTGGACCGACAGGCACCTTAAAGCTCAAGTTCATCAAATCTGTCACTGAAACAGCCCTGTGTGGCATAGTGTGTGTCTATGTCCCTGTGCGTGCGCGCGCGTGTGTGTGTGTGTGTGTGTGTGTGTGTGTAGCACTGCCCCTCCTTTCACACCATCAATCAAGCTGCCTCCCTCTCTCTCCTTTTCTCTTTCACTCCTTTTCTTTCTCTCTCACTGCAGTTTCAGGTTGAGAGGTCAGCACCCCCTCCCATCCCAACACCCAGTACCCCTCTTCCCGTACTTTTTCTGGACGACTTAAAAAAAAAAAACCTCCATCTCTTCAACACCTCTCTCCCTGCAAAGCATCATCTCCTCATAACGGCGGAGTCTTGCTGTCTGTCAGCTGACGTCCCTGTGTGTGTGTAGCTCTTGTCCTGAAGGAGCCGTCAAAGGTTTACACAGCCGCTCTCGCTCTCCACTCGAGCGCGGCATAACAACATTCTTTTTTTTTTACCCCCCTTTCTTATCCTCCCGGACAATATTTGGTCGGCGTGGCGACTGGTGTGGTGGCAAGGTAGGCCCACAATGACCCGGCAAGGCCTGTTAACACTAGGGGTCTCTCAAGTGCCCTGTGGTTGGGCTACGCCAGAAGGCTGCCTCATTGCCAGTGAATCACGGCCAGGCGAAGCCACAGTCCCTTTGCAGTCGAGTCCTTCGTCCTTTGTATTTCTCCCCTCGCCTCACAGTTACAAATTTCAGCCCGAATTACTTTTCTCTTTCTCCCAAGTTTCATTCTTTTTAAATCAAAACCCTTTGTCTCTCTCTTCTTTTGTACCTTCCTCTTGTTTCCATGGTTACCCCTCTCTCCGCTCTGTACACTATCTATCTCTCCCTCCGTTTCCCTCTCTGTCTCTCTCACTCTGTTCTTATCTTTCTCATTTTGCTTTCATCTCTGCCTCCCTTCCTCCTGCTTTATCCCACACCCTCCTCACTCTGGCTTTTATCTCTTTTCACTTTCATCTGTCTTTCACCTTTCTCTCCCCTTCAAGCCTGCCATTCCATCATGCCGTTTTTTGGTTTGTACTTATGGAAAAGAAAGGAGGAAGGGGGGGAAAGTTTCATCTGTTGCCCCTATCTATCTACTCTGCATTTTTAATCATGTCAAATTTTTCTCCAATCCAATCTGATTCCACCAAGGCTCTGGCTCTGCTGGCTGTGGTCATTTGCATGCACACCAGACAGAGTGGTCAACTCTCATATGAGGTGACAGAGGCTTTAGTCTTTTCACCTATAAGGTGGAAGGGAAAAAACGGAGAAGAGGGGAAAAAAATACATATTCAGAATATAGATCGTGGAATGGGAAATTGGTTTCAACGGAAATTAAATGGGGGTAGGGGTGGGGGCACCAGTCTCTCTGGTCCAGAATCTGTACTAGAAGACACCAGAGATGCTAAGGCATATCAGGATCATGGTAGCACATCACAGATTATTTTACGGACTGTGGCCTTTATACCTGGATGCCTCTTCACATGGGGCCTAGCTATAGAACTGGAGGTCTGTGCACGGTGAGATACAGAATAGCTCCACTGCCTGTCAGCTTGATACCATGATGAAGATGTGGTCACGGGCCACAATTTGTCTCCCCTCGGCGTACGTTCACTGGAAGATAACAACAAACTGCATGTCTGAATTATGGCTCCTCCTCATAATGTGCTGCTGCACGTCAGAAAAACCTCAGCTAAAGAGCATACTAGACAACAGCATCCTAAGACACAATCCTAGACAAAATACTCTCAACAATATACATCTGGGCATTTTGAGCAATAGAAGTTATCCATAAAATAGCACTCAAGCAGCAAATCAACTCTGAGTTTGAATTATGAAAATTTAACAGAGGCCAACCAAAACAATTTTCAATATGAAGGGACACTACTGTCAGTGCTATGCAAAACACATTATGTTCGCCTGAGGGCAAATGAGTGGTGTGCACAGGCTGAAGAAATGGCCCTCTGGAGCCTCCGTCTACTGTAGGTGCTGCAGCCTCTGGCAGGAGGAAGTTTTCTGAGCCGAGCTGCAGCTTTGACTGAAACTAACCTCCCTCCCCTCCCCTCCCCTCTCCTCCCCTCCCCTTGCGTTCTCCTTCCCCTTTCCCTTTAAGTACCACAACTATTCAGAAAAGAGAATAAAGAAAACCTGAATAGAGGAAGAGAAGAAATAGGTCCCAAAGAGAAGGCAGACGAAAAAAAAGAAGAGAGGAAAAAAAAGCAGAGAGAAAAACAATGAAAGAAAAACAGGACTGAAAAGCAGCCAAAAAAGAAAGAAGGAGAAGAAAAGAAGGACAGAGAGAAGGAGGGGGAGACAAAAAAAGAGTGAGCACAGGGAAAGGGAGAAAAATAGAGACGTTGAAGGAACAAGAAAAAAAAAACGATTGGATGTTCTCAAATGAGGACATGTTTCAAAGAAGATAGATTTTTCTAAGGCTTGAATAATTCTTGGTCGACTAGTTTGCAAACATGCAGCAGACATAACTAAATAGCCCTACTAGCCAACATATCGATATGTTAATCTGGCAGATGTTGGCTTCCACTTCAATTTGATCACACTGTTTTGTTACAGTACAGTAGCCTTGGAAATAACGTTGTTAACCAGTATTATTGTATTCTATTATTAACCAGTATTTCATTATAGAATAAACCATTAGACGCAATTAATCAAATTCAAACACCCAGTGTAGGCATTACCAATTTGTAAAACATTTTTATATTCTAGGCTACTGGAGGCTTTGAAAAATTGGGGCCAGATATTTCAAACTTGAGTTGCACTAGTGAGGGTGGACAACTAGAATTGCCTCAATAAAATGAAGGACAACAAGCTGTGATGAACTAGGGGGGGAGAAATGGATTGAGAGAAGGAGAGAAAAACACAACACAATGAAACATTACTGTTGGGACAAAAGGATGTGGCTTTTTTTCTTTTGGGCTTCCTGTCCCAGGAGAAGGTTATTTTTAGAAATGGCCGATATCTCAGTGGCTGTAACTAACAAAACAAATCCAAAAAATCTCTGAGTAAAAAAAGAAGAAAAGACAAAAGATTTTCTTTGAAAAAAATGCCAGACAGTGTTAAATGTCTGACATCGCGAGCCTTAACACACCCAATGTTCTGGGCTCAGGCTAGAAAAGTAAACGAGAGCTTGTGTGTTAGTCACTGTGTCTTGGACCCATCGTTACACACCCCGCTGTCCTGTACTTCGTAACAGTAGGAGGTAACAGCCAAGGCGTCTTTGGCTACCATGGCCCTGGCTAGGTTAGCCCTCCCCATTGGCACCCATGATGTCATGATCAACAATCTGATACTGGATATCGGCGATGCAATCTGTAATTGAAAACAATGACCTTCCAGCTGCACTCTGCTGATGTAGCACGTGACTACCAATAATAATCCACACGGCCAGGCTGAAGGAAGGAGAGAATGGAGAGGACTGCAGACAGCGCTGGTGATGGAGAGAGGCTACCTGCACAATCTACTATCAGATAACACACACACACGCGTATGCGTACACGCGCACACACACACACACACACATTCTCCATTCTGGTCCCTTGCGCCACAGTTGCATAGGACTGCACTGTGACTGCATTATGCTGTACTACATGTGCGGTGCATCCATATATGTTTCACTGTAGGCATCAAGGAATCGTGAAGAATATTGACTCTATAGGGGTGGGAATTGTCACAGAGGCAGCGATACAATACTATCATGATGTATGTTCCACAATACTGCATTACTGCAATTTGTTACATTTTATGATACAGTGATTCAATTAGCCTATGCAATATATTGCGATTTATTTCTACCATGAATCACATTTTTTTTGGGGGGGGGGGGGGTACTCTGCAGCCAGTTTCATTCTAATGTAGAATGAAATATTGTAGTCGCCATATTGTAGTCTTCATAAACAATGCTATCAGAGTAGACCTATGTACTATATCAAATAAAATCTATATACAATGTTAAAAATATTAATATACAGCAAATTATAATATCATACTGCTGTATCAACATACCACCATACTACACGGTATGTTTTTTTTTCTCCTAGCTCTTGCTGAATGTGTAAAATGTTTGGGACACAAAACAGGTGGGAATTTAATTTCATGAGCATTATGATAGTAGGGAATGTCTGCTGGCAGTCAAATTCATGTTGAAACAAAAAGAAATTACAATTTAAGTGGAGATGTCCTCTCACGGACAGGAAATAAAATCAAAACAAATCAACAAATGTTATTGTAAGTCATGTCTGTATTCTATTCCCTCTCTTCATTGTTTCTTTGAGTTTTATACCATATAAAGAAATGCTATAACAGTAGCCGAATATGAGTGATATGCAATGAAGATGAATAAGTAATCTGATGCATTGATAGATCAGACTTCCATTGTAGAGGCAGCAAAGACAAGAAGGGTATTGTTACTGCAACGCTACCAGACTGACTATCCCAACAGAAACTCATCACTTTAGGTGTGAGAATTACTCAACCATGGCATGAAAACTGTTTTCAGAATTACCATAACAACTACTACATGTGCACTTCCTGAAAGAAGCACTCAATGCTAAATCATTAACAGCATTAACACAACAATAAGAAGAAGATTGTAATTTTGAAAACTGCTTAAACATGCCCAGAATATGATATTTTCTATGCTTCTAACCTTCAGATTACGTCCACAAAATATTGTACTGACAATAGTTTACATACTGTAGTTAATCCAAAACTGAATCATCACTCCAAAAAAAGCTTGACCTACCATGTGAATTCAGAACAAAGAAATGGGGGGAGATCTTGGAAATTTGGACTATAACACATTCCATTCAATGCGCCAAAGTTCTGGAAATTGTCGGGACAATTTTGCAGACAAAGTTCTGTGCCTTTTTGGGTCTTTGTGAGATAATTATGCAACGTGTTTAAATAAACAGGCCATAACCCATAGTGACAGACAGAATCACACAATGGAAAAATGCTACTAAAACTACTATCGACATGGTTGTGCTCTCTATACGGTTCTGGTCTTACCATCATGTGGATCTTAAAGGTGCAATCCAATACACTTCTTGTTAAATTTAGCCAACTGCTCCTCACAGCCCCCTAGCTTTCTGTACTGTGTGTGTGTGTATGTGTGTACGTGTGTGTATGCGTGTTAGCACACACACCTGGCTCTGTAAATGGGAAGCAAACATATAGTGGCTTGAACTGAGCCATAACCAATTCAAGCCAATCGATATGTTGCTTCAAGAGTACTGAAGGGAGGGTGCAATTTCACTGGCTTTTAAGCTAAAATATCAACATCCCTTTGCCAAAATCACAAATGTAAGTCACACTGTCTAGTCTTGGAAAAGTTGAACTTGTTGTTCCTTTTCAAATCCAATGCCGTCAATGGATTCACGTGGGTGGTTTTATCATTAAAACTGTATGTAAATTATAATTACAATGCTGTACCATTCAATGAATAAGACTGGTAGTTTTCATAAATGGAACCCATTTCACTCTTGAGATCATTTGAATTAGATCCCTTCTGAGGCAAGTAGGCTTTGGCTGTTATTGCACACGTAGTTAGCCTGATGTAGTCAAATGAACTATTCAGAATTTGAGTCTGGTACTGCCTTGGTACAAATGCCTTAATCGCTGTTTTCAGTTTTTGCACTGTCAATATCTTGTACAACAATATGCACTGTCAATATCTTGTACAACAATATGCACTGTCAATATCTTGTACAACAGACGTGCGGAATCTAAACTTCTAGCTTCTATAGTAACAGTCTTTTTGTTGTAAAAAAAAATCAACCGAAGTGCGCTCAAGTGACACCGTCAAAGTCCTTTTAGGCAAGTCCCTCCACCCGGTGGCCATATTGCAACCCATTTTGGGCACTTATCGGGAATCTATTTCGGGCAGAACCTGCGCATGTGCAAGGCTTCACAACACCAACCTCGCTCCAGCGGCAAGATCACAAACATGATTGGTACAATGTATTCATAACACATCACATGATTGGTACAATGTATTCACAATACATCACGATTGGCACGATGTATTCACATGTCGACTTTTGGCCGGGGAAGGGGTGGGATATGTGTAGACAACTGGCATATTGGCGTGACGAACTAACCCCATGCCTTTCTATGGAGGATTTTTTGAGTGCTGTGTCTCCTGTGGTAGAAAGTCTCTGGTACCGTTGCTCATGTGTCCATCATCGTATAAAGCCCGCCCAGATGATTTGATTGGTGTGCCCATTTTCATATAGTCATAGAAGGTTCTCAATGGAACAAGTTCAGACCGAATTTCCCAACCTCAAATTTTGTTGGTGGGCTTAAAGGTGAGGCTACACAGCCTATTATGCAAGGAACCCTCTTCTACGTTCAGCTAGCTCTTTCAGCAGCTGTGTTACAAAAGAGAAGATTCCTAGCAACCATGCGATCCTTGGTGTTACAAAAAGTCAAAACGTCATTCTGCAGTGGTCCTTTTCTAAAGAACCCCATCAGTGACAATTACACTGTAAATGACAAAGCTACAAAAGTGAATCACCACATACAGGCCAGAAGTTCAAACCTAATGGCCTGAGTGATGATCTCTTACTAGCACATCCTTTTAAGAAGGGAAGGGGGTTTACTATAACCCAACCTCACTTGTGTTTGACTGACCGCATGATTGAACCCTGCACCAGCCTAGGCTCAAACCTGCAACTTGCAGCACCTTGGATTGTGAGACAAGCGTACTAGCAAGGGGTCTAAAACCCATGGGTGTGAGCATGTCTTACTAGCATGTCTATTAAGGAGTCGGGAGGGAGCTTTACTTACAGTACATACTGCACAGCTATTGTACCAGCTGGCTACCGTTAGACTCAATCCTCTAAACTTCACTCCCATCTGGATCACTGCACCAATGTAACTGCATTGTGTCTGACCAACCGTGCAGCTCAGCCCTGCCAGGACTGGAACCCATGTCTTGCAGCATCTCAGATTGGGAGCCGAGCACTCTAGCAAGGGAGGAAAAAAACTATGGGTGCAAGCATCTCTTACGGACTTGGGAAGGGGATTTATTTAATGTACATACTGTGCAGTTACTCTAGCAACTGGGTACCGTTACACATTATCAAGAACCTCATTTGTAAGAATATCTGAAATGTTGCTAAACTAAAACACTGTGATCTAATCTGAAATTGTATTGCCTGGTTACTAGGTTTAACCAGGTTCACTGGTAAACCACTCTCCTTGATTGCTAGTAACGATACAGATACCAACCATTCCACTGGCGCACCACAGCCACTACCATTCTACCACTTCTTACTTCTGGCTTAAAAGCAAACAAATATACCAGTATCAAGTAACCTAAGCTTATAGGTGGAGTCTTTTGAAACGCTTCAAAACGCTTTCAAAGCGCTATGTCTGGAAACAATAACAAAAAAATTGGGTGATACACAGGAAAGGTGTTTGAGTCTTTGTGCTATAGGTAGGGGATTTTTGACTTTGACCAATCAACAACCAAATCTACAACAACAACTAGAAAATGCAAAACATATGGTGTGAAATATATTGTTAAAACAGATGATGTGCTAATTGGCAATCAACATGATGAGGTTTAATATAGTTGAAATGACTGAACTAGGTAGATGAGGTTTAATATAGTTGGAATGACTGAACTAGGTAGATGAGGTTTAATATAGTTGGAATGACTGAACAGATAGGTGGATAGTTTAAAAGGTTAAATTATTTGCTAGGTAGACGAGGTTTAATATAGTTGGAATGACTAGACAGTTAAATAGGTGGATAGTTTAAATGGTTAAATTATTTGCTAGGTAGATGATATTTAATATAGTTGGAATGACTGAACTAGGTAGATGAGGTTTAATATAGTTGGAATGACTGAACAGTTAAATAGGTGGATAGTTTAAAAGGTTAAATTATTTGCTAGGTAGATGAGGTTTAATAGTTGGAATGACTGAACTAGGTAGATGAGGTTTAATATAGCCTGGCCACCTGGCCTAGGATTAAGCCTAATGTTAAGTCTATGGGGAAATTTTGAGTAGTTTTTAATAAATAGTTTAAAAGTTACAAAGTATAAAAGTATAGAAGTTACAAAGATGAAAAATACATTGCCCAGATGTCCTAAGTAAGATAGTTTGAATGAAGTTTCTACGTTAAACAGTTGAAGCTGCATTAATTCTGTAAGAAGACGAACGCGTCCTGGTAATGGTAAGCACAAACAATGCCAAATGTGTATATCTACCAGCCACTGGCAGATTGTTGGTCAAATTCACCAGCCACTCAATATCAAATTATTACTTTGTATCTGAAATCTACCAGCCACTTTCATATTTCACCAGCATTTGGCTGATGGCTGGTGTGAATTTCCATTCCTGCTCTGCAGGCACCAACAACTACTACGCTGCTTTCAATAGTGTAGTCCTCCTTCATTTAGCCTGGCCTAATCAGAGAGATCAAGGCCTCTGATAGATACAACACATATTTTCCGGAAGTTTACTAATCATGCTAGCAACCATATTTACGGTCTCATCAAAATGAATATTAAATTCAGTCAGTTTTACCGGCAGATAAAACAAAAAGGAAAGGTTGGTAACCAGATTTGAAATAGATTACAGTTAGCCTATTTGTTTTGACAAATTCTACTTTCCCATAAACCTCAAGATGCAAATAATTAAAATCTGCCTAATGTAGACCCTATTGTGTGTGCTCTAACCAATCCAATACACCATCTTTTTCATTATTGTTTAGCACCATCAAATTTCAAAGGTCAAAAAAAGTGTTAACTGTACAAGCCTACAGGGAAATGTATGCCATAAAATCGTCAAGCTTTCTTGTGCTGTTGATTTCTTTTTGCCTACTATCTTTGAGCAATGCAGGTTTAGAACAACTCTAGTCACTACTGAAGCTTGAGTAAGTAGCCTAAACAAGTAGCCTATAACCTACCGTCTAGAACCAGAACAGCGCACAGAGTTTTTTCTCCTCAGTAATGTAACAAAATTTGTTCACTCCCATTTTTGGCAAAATGACTAGCTAACCAAAAAAATACAAATGAACAGAGAGAAAGAAAACACATGGCCTGGGTTGATGCTGGTCTTTCCAATAGTGTTTATAGCATTGACCTAGTTTATACGGATAACTCTATTAAGCAAATGTAAAAACTATTTTTTTCTTTTTGTCATCAGATCGATACTCCTTTATTGCATAAACATCATCTCTCCTCACCATGCCAATAAAATGTAGCCTAGTGTTTCCTCCTATTAAATTATGGAAGCCAGGACCTCTGGCAGACATTTCTTTCTTCCTCACAAGGGTAGCAATGACAGGTAGCCAAAATAACACACATTTATCCACGGGGGTCACTCAAACAAAGAAAGGGGAGATACTGCACGGCCTAGGGAAAGGCGGCGAGCAATAAGTACATCTGAGGAAAGAGGTAAACTTAACAAAAGAAACTATGACGATAATGCTGTTTAAACGTAAATGTATGAACGTCGTGGCTATTGTGAATATGGAAAACAGTCAGCTACATGTTTCCTATCCTTGTGACAAAAACATCAACGTTAGGACTACTTAAAAAAAAAAGAATTGGTATGCACGAGTCGACCATAGGTAGGCTACTTTATACGTGTTAAATTCACGTAGGCCTAACATTAGTAGCCTAGTTGCCTGAATAGTTTGACTCGGAAACTAATCTGGATTTTATAAACGTCCTTTCTTCTTACTGGATGGTTATGACACTCACCGTGATTAAGGATGATAGTTTGTTTTTGAAAATGTACAAATTTCAAGTGTTGTACAGTGAGCTGTTTCAAAGTTGTATCGTTCTAATAATTTCTCTTTTTGAACTTCCAAAAACATGTCACTCACCTTAATCAAGTAGGCTAGCCTAGGCCTAAACCACAACCTCGTGGCTCTCTGCTGTAATGTTAGTAGGTGTTCTACTGCCCCAGATGGCGGATGTTGGCATTGCTTGAATTGGAGTCTTTAGGCTTGAAGGCCATCTACAGTAGGCTTACAATGCAGAGACCTATTCTGGCTGTTTCTTTCCATTTAGTCACCATAGCAGACATTTCATAACCACATATGATCTTAACACCCTCAAATATAAGAAAAACAGATTTACATTAGGCTATAATTATTTCTACCACCACCATAACTACTGTAGTCAATTGATTTTAATAGTGTTGCTATGTAGTGTGTTATACTGTAGTATAATGTCATTGTCTTTAAGCTTTGGAACGCCTGATCTGTTTCCCCTTTCCCGACAGTTGGCAGCATTTATTATGCTTTTAGTAATTGTTTCAACAATTTTAAGCAGTCACTTGTTATTTAAAGGTGAAAATGAATAGCAATGGTAATGCAAATCTCACCTTGTAAACACAGTCTTGTGTCAACCTCATATTTTCCTGTTACTAATATGTTATTTCTTAAAATGTCCACTAGATGGCAAGAGAGTTTTATATCTGGTGTGCCTTCTGCCTGGTCCAGTTCACTTTGCAAAAATGAGAGCGTCCAGAGGTGAAGGTGAGTTCCTAGTTTTAATAGATAGGAAGGCTAAATATTTATGCAATTAACTTCTAATCAGTGAATAAACATGTTCATAGAGCTTTTAAAACAAGTCATAAGTTATATTTCTTTGGTAGTTTTTTTAGTTTGAAAAAAGTGCCAACATCCTGCTTATTGGATTCATGTGTGAAGGCAGGTTAGATGTATATTAATGAAGACAAAATGTGTCCCTGAGGCTCTACTGAAAAAAGACAGGGCTTAAATGCTGGCAGAGAGTTCTCAACAGCTTTGAACAATTCTCTATGCCTGTGCAGCCATTAAGGCTGAGAGATACTGACTGGAAACGATTGTTTTCTCTTATACCAATCCACATAAGGGAAAACAGCTGCTCCTAAATAGTCTACCCATACGAATTAAGCTGGTTGTAACAGTTGATGAGCTGTAGGATATAGCCTAAAGGGTCAGAGCATGCCCAGCCTGTGCTCTTGTCATACCAGTTACTTTATGTTGGCTCTGTTGCACTTCTTGGAAACTTGGGACTCCAGTCTATTTTGATGGAAACACATAACTCTGCACATGAACTTACTGTTGGGGGAACAGACCGCAGGGCTGATACTATCAAAGCGTCCAAAGTACAATTTCTTGTATGTCTCATGTATTTTTTTTATCAGAGAAAATACTATCAGAGTGACAGGGTCAGTTTTGGAGATATTTGTTTGTATGACACAGACACAATGCAGTACATTACATACATTAACCCCCTTTGCTATAGGCTATAAGGTCAAATGTAATAAATATTGTTTATGTTCAGTATGTGATAAATGCTATGAAGTGATTGATTTGTAGAAAGTAAAGCAAAAGACTTAAGTTTGTAATTGAATTGTTATTGCATGCACAGTTGTCCTGAAGTGCCTGGCATTCCTTTGTTTTTTTGACAATATATTTGATATTATACTGTATAGGATTCTTGTTGTTGACACCATTTCAGTTTCTGGTGTTTTTTTTTGCGTTTGTGCTAAATGTTTTTGTGACATTTAACTCATGTTAAGCAATTTTAAGGTTCTATTCTTTCTCTATATATGCCCAGGTAAAAAAAAGTGTTTTGAAAGTGTACTAAGTACAGTTTGTACTTTTTTCGTCAAATCCAAGTGTAAATATTGGTCACAAGGTCACAAAATTTCTTCGGCATTCACCTGATGGGGTCATGAGTCCATGTACCAAGTTTGGTTTTGATACATGCAACGATTGCTGAGATATGAGCTCACTTCCTGTTTGGCGGCTTCGCCACAAATTTCGATTGGATGTGACGGGCGAACGCTTCTATCAATTGTTACAGAAATAAATGAAGTGACAAGGCATGGTCTGAAGATGGTCTGTGCCAATTTTGGTGAAGATCAGATGAAATTTATGACCTGTGCGAAATTGTTGGTGTTTTTGATCAAATCAAATATGGCGGCCGAATAAATTATATTGATGTGACAAGTTGCCCTCAGTTGACCTTTCACAGTATTACCAGACACCACTAGTACAATTTAATTCTAAGCACAGCAGCAGCTACAGGCCAAAAGGCATGTTTGTGAATTACAGCGCCCCCCTAGAGGTCAAAGGTCACCAAATGTCTTGACGGTCCTCCTGATGGGGTCATAAGTCAATGTACCAAGTTTGGTTTTGATACATGCAAGGGTTGCTGAGATATGAGCTCACTTCCTGTTTGGCGGCTTCGCCGCAAATTTTGATTGGCTTTTACAGGCGAACAGTAATACTTCCGAAGACAAAAAGTGATAACTTTTGTGAGGCTTGGTCTGAAGATGATCTGTGTCAAATTTGGTGGGAATCAGAGAATGTATGTGACCCCTGATACATTTTAAGTGTTTTTGATTAAATCCAAAATGGCGGAAAATCCATCATGGCGGAAAATGTCATAGGGGGAATAGGAAAATGTCATAGGGGGCGTTGAACTCGGCTTGGTCCAAGCATTCCAACAATACCTGACTTTTGAAAATCGGACCAACAGGTCAAAAGTTACGTGCATGAACGCATGTCCAACTTTGGCCTGTTGGTGGTGCTAGAGGGTTCGAGTTGCCGACATGAAACTTTGTGACATGAATCATGGGACCGTCCCCAATCAGTGTGCCAAATTTCCCAACTTTTTACCATACGGTTCTATGGGCTGCCATAGACTCCCATTGCATATAATAATAATAATAGGAAAACGTAGAAACACAATGAGGTCCTTGCAGCTTCACTGCTTGGCCCCCAATTAAGTGTATTGAATTATGTATTAAGTTCAACTTAATACCAACTTGACTATACTTTGAGTGTAATTAGTGTGCTAAAATGGAATTTTTTTCAAACTTTAAGTGTTCTTAAGTACATTATACAAAAAGAGATTTTATGAGCATTCGGAACAGTCGCAGTACAATTTTGTAACATCCCAAGTGTATTGGAAATGTACTTAAAAGGCATTACAGTATAACTAATAATAGTGTATTTTGAATACACTCTTATCATCCTCATTTCTATTCATTTGGCATGCTTCTGTAATATTTTAAATTAACTTCAAATGTACTTCCTGACTACAATAAGTGCCTTGAAAGTTTGCAGTTATGTTAATAAAAGTATAGTCTTAAGATACTTTAAGCATTATAAAGGCATGCAATTTAAGTATAATATTAGTGTGATTTAAAATTGTACTGTTAGTACTCTCCTACCTATTCTGTTACATGACAAATTACACTTTGATTATGAGAAAAACATTTTATTGACATGAATGAAAACAAAACATAATATTCATCCATAACAAAAGTAAAACATTTTTCTGAAAGTTATGGATCTCTTGAGCATATCTTTTCAAGTTGGATGTGGTAACGTGTGGTAACAATCTTCCTCCATGCCATGAACAATGCATTGCCCTCTATTCTGTATAGGCGAATCTAGTGTAAAGGGGATACATTTTAGCCTATATTGTCCAGGCAAAACAGATTAAACACCCAAAACCATATATTTAAGTTAAGACATGTCTTATCTTCCTCCATGAATGCACAATACAATGCCCTCTATTCTGTATAGGCGAATCTAGTGTAAAGGGGATATATGTTGGCATGTACAGTCCAGGAAAAAGAAATTAAACACACTAAAATATATATTTTCTGAAAGCATATAATCTGTAGATAAGATATAGCACCATTTAAAACATGTCCCATCTTCCTCCATGAATGTACAATACAATGCCCTCTATTCTGTATAGGCGAATCTAGTGTAAAGGGGATATATGTTGGCATGTTAAGTCCAGGGAAAACAAATGAAACACCCTAAAATATATATTTTCTGAAAGCATATAATCTGTAGATAAGATATAACAC
The DNA here is from genome assembly GCF_018492685.1 of Alosa sapidissima. Classification (NCBI taxonomy): domain Eukaryota; kingdom Metazoa; phylum Chordata; class Actinopteri; order Clupeiformes; family Clupeidae; genus Alosa; species Alosa sapidissima. The sequence continues at coordinate 6,641,625 of NC_055967.1, read as the reverse complement.
CGTTTAAAACATGTCCCATCTTCCTCCATGAATGCACAATACATTGCCCTCTATTCTGTATAGGCGAATCTAGTGTAAAGCGGATACATGTTGGCCTCTTTTGTCCAGGGAAAACAGATTAAACATCTTAAACTATATATGTTCTGAAAGCATTTAACCTGCAGATGAGATATAACACCAGTTAAGACATGTCCCATCTTCCTCCATGCCATGAACAATACATTGCCCTCTATTCTGTATTGGTGAATCTAGTGTAAAGCAGATACATTTTGGCATTTACAGTCCAGGGAAAACAAATCAAACACCCTAAACTACATATTTTCTGAAAGCATATAACCTGCAGATGAGATATAACACCAGTTAAGACATGTCCCATCTTCCTCCATGCCATGAACAATGCATTGCCCTCTATTCGGTATAGCCGAATCTAGTGTAAAGGGGATACATTTTAGCCTATATTGTCCAGGCAAAACAGATTAAACACCCAAACCATATATTTTCTAAAAGCATATAACCTCTAGATGAGATATAACACCAGTTAAGACATGTCTTATCTTCTTCCATGCCATGGAGATAGTTAATAATCCTGTATTGCATGGGCTCTGTATTAAAACGCATTGATTTTAATTTATGGCTGAAAAAGGTAGAGCATTGAAACATTTTCAATTTTAACATTTAAAATCCTATTCTTGTTTAATTTGACCATCATTTGATATCAATTTCACCCCTGTAGGCTGAATAGTAATTGAGATATAGCCATTCTAACCTGTTGACAGCCATTTTGAAAATGACCCCTTTCCCAAGGTCAGATTTTACTAGATTTTTAGTATGTTATTTAGCATGTCCAACAGTACCAGAATCCATAAAAAAAATTTTTTATCAATTTTTTTGACGTTGAACCCTATATTGACCCGCCTATAAAGTTTTCGGTGGAAACCCGGGGCTGGACAGCAGTCAAATGCATTGACCTTGGTATTAGAGAATTTGTCTCTGTTGTCTGTGAACAGAAAGAAGATGGACAACATTTTACAAGATAAACAATATTTTACACAGAAATCCATTGGCAATGATGAGATTAATACAGATTATCTGTACCTATTTGACATTTACTTTTTATGGGTCAAATTGGTATTGACACCATCTGTTTGCCATCCTGGTATGGGTAGACCTGGCCAGGTAGTCTTTCCTTAAAGCGCTGTGCACCTTGGCACCGATATGAGTGCAACCACCCTGTTTTCTGCATTTGATTACCTTAGATTCCTTTGTTTCCAATACAACCCTATTATCGTTTTCGGGTCAAATGGCATTTTAAATGGGAGTCGTAGGGGCACTAGCCTACTATTTTGATGCATGAATCAAAATCATGTATCAAAATAGTTCTGCCCCTACGACTCCCATTCAAAATGGCATTTGACCCAGAAACGACAATACAGTCAAGCTTAATGGTGGCGCTTCTGACTTAATTATGCTTTCAAACGAAAGTTTGACTCCGGTACATTCACAAAAAGACCCTAGGTTGCATTTTGGCTTGAGTAATGGGGCAAGGTCCTGGATGAAGAATATTTACCTTTACTGCTGATTATTTGAGGCGTTCAGACATCTTGGTTTCAAAACTGTCCAGGAACACCTGTAAAAACATAGTTAGGCTACAGATTAAAACTAGGTAAATTACAAACAATACCATGAAATTAACTTGAATGCTCTGTCAAACACGAATAATTAAAAAAAATCTAAACCTATTGCATAAACCAAGGCATAATATCAATCATGTAGCCTAAGCTTCATAGCACTAACTTAGTAGAACACCAGGTTTAATTCCCCCTCTAATATCAATGGTGGAAAAAAAACGTTCTACTTCATAAAATGCTTGTAATTTGTCCTGTAGACTCATTTTAAAAGATGTCTCCACGATTAAAGAAAAAAACAGCTACAATGTCATTAGCATGCCTAATGAATGTGAAGTGTGACTAGCCTAGCACCATCCTCCTTTCTGTGAGGTAGCCTACACCACACATAATATTAAAGAACATTGGTGAACTTTAGGCAAACGTTGCTTAATAAAGAACACACTTTCTTCCATCATAGTTTGTCTAACGTTAGTGCTAGCCAACGCTTGTCAATAATCCCACAAACACAAAGCAGGCTAATGTAGTTTTCTTCTTGATAGGGTTATGGGTCGACGTGTATGACGTTAACATTAGCTAAATTAGCTAACGTGATCTGGCATTGCTAGCTTGTACTAGCAAGTATAAAAACAAACTCTTGAAAGATTGCTAAGCCATCAATTTAACTTCTCCAAAGACTACCGAAGGAAATTTATGGTATCTTTAATTTGGACAAACCTGTAATCTTATACGGACCGTAAACGTATGCATTTTCTGGTCTCTACAGTCCATCTGTCTTGCAAATAAAGTTACAAGCATAGACTGTATAAAATAACGTTAATGTTTGCTCACACACCACGTTTTGCTCGAAAGGTGCACAGATCCGCCCACTTCATTTCAAATTCAAACAGCCATGTTATTGGTCAACTGGACTGCCTATACATTTAACTGTGTTGCCTATAAATTTAACAAAATGCCTCTTACAACCTCTACTACATCACAAACGTATAGGCTACTACCTTACTAAGACACAAAATCAACAAAAGAAAAAATATTATTTGATGACCAAAACTGATAGATCAGTGTGTCTAGGCTAGGTTATTGCACATTGCCATGCATGCGGCTGACATATCAGGCCTAAAGGCTACACACATTAGTATTTTATTAGTGTATTAGTATTAGGTGAGATGACTATGAAACTATACAAACAATGTATTAGGCCTACCAAAAAAATATACTTTCCATAAGTACACTATATTACAACTACTAAGTATTAGCAATTTAATACACTTAAAGGCCGTGTTGCAGGGTTCATTTTCCAACGAATTTGCACAATTTGCTTGTTGATAATAAACATTTAAACTGTTATCCATTGTATTTGATGTTGTTGGGTATCACAAAACGGAATATAATACGAAAAAGCAGGTAATATTTCACAGCATTTGAAGTGATTCTCCTTTCCCCCACAATGCATTGCATTACGTCACCTTGGGGAGACTACAGACCAAAGCCCACCTTGTGACCCTTGAGAATAACGAGAGAGGCGAGTAAGGTATTGTTCAGCAGTAGATAGCGCAGATTATAGATAAATATATAGGCTATAGATAGCCTAGATATGTATATAGACAGATAGATAGCTAGATAGATCATGTCATTATGCTGGTCACAGGGGAGCTCCTCGACCAGCGGCCAAAATGCACTCGCTTCCCTAGTTACTGCAACTCTCCACCACAGTTTCCATCGGGACGGCACAGCCCACACAAGCACCTGCAAAACTGCGACTTGCCCATATTATCTCCCTCTTTGGTAAGCCGTACCCTGACGATGTCAATGGCAATCAATCACGAGCAGTAGTTATCGAAAATATTCATGCTGAAGACACGACCAGCCTAATCGGCGGCGGCTAGAAGCTAAGTAACTGGGGTGGCTCACAGGTGGGACTAAAAAGTTAGCCCAGCTAGCTATCATGATGCTTCATATTCTGATCTTCTGACTAAGTTTGCCCGGTAGCCTACTTATCTGAACTAACGACATGATCACTATCACTAGATATAAAGAACATGTTGACTTTCATTCGGTGCTGTTCACTGACAGTAACAAAAAAAGTGTCGTAATGTTATAAGCATAATACATTGAACTGAATAGGTGCATTATAGCCTCATAACGAGGCCTCTCAAATTCAGAAAATTGCATTAAACTAAAATCGGAAGACATTGTTATCTTTGTTAGACCATAGGGTCGTTGTCATATAAATGCTGTAACGAAATTCGAAGTGTAAATATACAAACTTTATGTTGAAAGTGTAACCGCGACCGTTTCCCATAGGAATGAATGTAAAACATATACCCTCCAAAACGAGACCTCCCGAAATTCAGAAAAAATACTAAATTGATATCAGGCACCATTATTACCATTGGTAGATCATAGGGTAGCTGTGATATAAATGCTGTGACGAAATTCGAAGTGTAAATATACAAACTTTATGTTGAAAGTGTAACCGCGATGTCCATTGAAATGCATTGAAATTAATGAAGCGCAGATCAAGTAGTCCCCAAAGTGACGTCATCACCGAATTGCGTACAAAAAACCCGCTAATGCTAAAAACAACAAAAACTGGCATTTAACACCATTTGGAGACATTTTTAAAATGATATACATATATTGAGTGCTTTATGTACCCATTAATCAACAGTGGTGTTTAACCTGCAACACAGGCTTTAAACTAAATAAACTTCTTTACCATTTAAAATACACTAACAACAAAGTACACTTTTAAAAGTACATTACAAAAACACTTTGAATATTGCACAATAAGTATATTTAATTTTAGTACACTGAAGTTGAACTTAACTAGATGTACCACAGAGCGGTACAAAATATGGCCGCCGCCCAGTCCGGCACATGTTTTCCACAAAAATAAGTCACGCTGAAAGGCATATATGATTCTAACTGTCTCACTGAATTGCATTATGCACACTCAATTCTCACTGGTATCTGCTAGACAACAAGTACCAAAACATGATTAGTTCATAGATTTCACATGTAATATACATTTTATACAACCCCACCCCCATCTTGCTTGTTCATAATTCTGAGAAATTCATGAATTGTGTGCATGTACATGTTTATGTTTATGTGTGTGTGGGTGTGTGGGTGGGTGTGTGTGCGTGCATGTGCTTGTGTGTTTGCCTGTTTATGTGCCTGTGTGTGTGCATGTGCATGCATGCGTATAAATGTCTACTGTGTGAGTATGTGTCATACGTAGGATTACTGTGAATGTTTGTGTGTGCGTGTGTATCTGTTTATGCACATGTGTGCATATGGAATGGGTTTACATGACCCCTGGAGGCAAACATACGCAAAAAATTGGTCATCCTAGGCCCTACGGTTCTCAAGATATTCACAGAAAACTGTGTCTGCCCTACCCTCCTTTCGGGGGGTCCAGTCCAGCGGGGGGGGCTACAGATCAAAACGAAAAGCGATGGTTCCATGCTATCCATGTGGGGTTACATGCCCACCAAGTTTCGTGTACCCCGGTCTTTCAGTGTCCCGGGAATCCTTGTTGGTGTACGGTCACTAAATGTACACATAATTATTTTATTGTAAGGCCCCCCCATGAACGAAAGTCCATGAAACTTGGCGTGCATTCAGAGGGTGTCATAATGATCCTACACTTCCAATTTCGTGCAGTTTTGACTATGTTAGGTCACAGATACCTGCGATTACAACACCTCATTTTTACTTTTTTATGTTTAACTAGGTGGCGCTTTACATGAAATGAGTGGTTATGGAATGGGTTGACATGGCCCTTTGAGATCAACATACAAAAAAATGGTCCTCCTAAACCGTACGGTTCTCGAGATATTCACAGAAAACTGTGTCTGCCCTACCCTCCTTTCGGGGGGTCCAGTCCAGCGGGGGGGCTACAGATCAAAACGAAAACAGGAGGTTCCATGCTATCCATGTGGGGTTACATGCCCACCAAGTTTCGTGTACCCCGGTCTTACAGTGTCCCGGGAATCCTTGACGGAAATTTGGACATGCGAAAAAGGAAAAAAAAAAAATCTGACTAAACCTATATGACCGCCGCTTCGCTGCGTGGTGGTCATAATAACATCTACTTTGAAGTATACTTTCTAAAAGTACACATTAAACATACTTTACATAAAGTACAAAAAGTGTAAGCATACTTGCTTTATACTTCATACATTTATACTTTAATCATATTTCTAACACACTAAAGTATACTACTTTTTTACCTGGGTGTAAATGGACAGAAACAAAGTATTTTTAAAGCAATTGATGTTGTCTTCTTCAGTTACACAAAGAGAAAAAACAGAACATTGTGGGCAGAAGTAACAATGGAATGCTCTTGTCAGTCAGCTTCTTTTGGTCCTCAAGGTCACTGCAGAGAATCAGAGAGATGATGGATGTTCTGTTATATAGTGTAGTTTGAAAGAAGATTAGTGATTGATAATGTATTAATGCTGTACAGTCTTCCTAAGCATAGCTAAAAGCAAAAAATGTGTAGTTTAGGCAGCACTCGCAAGGTTAGCTGTGTTGAATTTTAAGACATCGTTCCGGCCAAGTTTTAAACTGTTTTTTATTCTAATTAGCACACCCACTTAAACGTGACCATGTGAAGTGTAATTGCAGTTACAGGACAACTTTACTGAATTACTTTTTCAGTGCACACTGATTTCAAGAACCACAGATGGTCACCGAGTGCAAGTGATTTGGTCTGTTTTGGTCTAACCCAAAACAGGGTATTTTGTTTTTGTTCTAGTGTGGGCCATGGCTTGTCCAGCTTGGAGTCATTCAGATAGGCCCAGTATAAGGTGCCTCTGGTCTCACAGAGCAGGGTTGAGTACAGAATAGCCTGGGTGCGTGCATCGGTCATGCTTCTGTCATATAAGCAAGCCCTATGGACTTTAATGGGGTCATTTGGATGATATGATTCTACAAATTAAATTGTGTCCAGAGACCTGTCTGGATCAGTCTCACAGTTTGTTCCCTCACACATATTCCTCCTCTCCCTCATGCAAACACGCACACACGCACAGACACACACAAAAAGGCTCAACAGCAACATGCAAGCTCAGCACATCTGCCAAGAAGTTAGAATGTCAGAGAACCCACACAAGCTGAAGAAGTCTTGCCAAATTTGGCGTGTTGAAAAGTGGTCTCTGACATATGCATTTGCGTTTGTAGATTCTGGTCTAAAAGCCCCACTTTTTCCAGACTTTTTAGGTAGGACTGAAGGTCAGGTGTAGGTCATATATGATTGGCGTGCTGCTGTGATGCTCTGATGCTGGTTGTGGTTACCAGGCTGTGTCAATTTCCCCATTCTTTTTTAGAGCAAGGCCATCATGATTTTCTATGAATGGATGTGAGGAAAACCAAACTGAGCTCTCCAATGAAAAAAACAAAACAAAATATTTTTGCACTTGTGAGTCTATGCTGCAAAAATGTACATATGCTTTATCTGAGCTCGACAACAGCATCATTCCCCAGGTGATTTTGAGGTCGCTCCTATGCACTGTGACTTGAGGATCACCGCCATTAGGCAGCCAGCGAACTGGACACTGCCTACAGGCGACTTGTTCAGAAAGCCCTTGTGTTTGGAAGAGTGCTGACGAAGGCCACTTTTCGCGCCAGTAGTGCCAGCTCAAGCCAAAGTAACTTATTGATCTTGGCAGGCACAGACAGGGTAACAACTTTCAAGTTGAGCGACAGACACTATGTCCTCCATGTGACACTGAAGAAATGACAACTGTGATAAATTCTAGACAGAATGAAAATGTTTTAATAAATGTTGGCATGCACTCTTGATTAAAGACCAGTAGACTGTTACAGGATAGAATTGTCATTTTTTGGAAAAAGGAACGGAAAATGAAATGCTTAAAGATAGATATTCTAAAATTCCTCAAGTTGTTTTGTCAGTCCAAAAATCAGCTGAATCAGGTGACTAGAGTGATATTAGAGTGACCAGACCTTTTGGCCAAAACCAAATAGCCTCTGGCAATAGCTGTCATTATTTCATCTTGACTTCCACTGCTCTGTGTGGATAGCAAAGGGCAGTGCACCAGCTGGAAGAAATCATGCATGTCCTCACTGCCCTCTGGCTTTTACCCTATCTCCCTCTCGGCAGTGTGACAGTCAGTCTGTAATAGACAGATCTGTCCCAAAGTCTAACCCCTCTCCCCTCCACCTCACACTGTCTGTCTGTTTTAGCTGTGCTCTCTCTCTCGTAGCTCCCTTGGGGTCACACAGACATTATGGACATGCTTTTCCCATCAGACTTAATCACGGCCACAACTGGGATCATTTAGCCGTCGCTTTATGGCAGCGTAAAAGTAATCGTCTTAATGATAAACAAATAAGCTTGCAAGAGCACAAGTATGTGGCCAATCCAAAACACCTGGATGCTCACTGAAGGAAATACTTTAGATGGCATGTATTTGCCACCAGATGCCCTTCTATCCTGCAGTACACTGCAGTAAATGCAGATTAGGCCAAACATTTAAAGATTGCATTGTAAGGCTGAAGTGTCTTCAATTGGCCACTAGGGGGCCCTCTTTTCCTGTGTCCAGAGCAGTTTTTATTACCATTGATAGAAACACCAAGACATTTACTACAACGTCCAGGTTATTATATTCATCTCAAAGAGGAGGATGGCTTTTAAGCAACATATACTTGTATAAAGGTGAGTCATTTATGTTTATGCTTATGGTATTGATTTATTTATACATATGCTGTAAAGAATACAGCTGTCATTATGTCAGTAAAGCCTCCATATAGGTAATGCCTCATATCATCGTTTATTCTTTGAAAATCACAGATGAAATTAATGTTGTTTATGTTTATCATTAAATACTGGAATGATTTGGACACTGTTTAGAGACTTTCTTTTCTGCTGTTACAGGCTCACATGTCAATAATGGAAGCAGTTGAATTATGGGAGATGAAAGGAATATGGAGAATGACTTCAAGCAGCAGGTGTACACTGCAAAAAATCTATTTATTTTGAAACCAAAATCCTTGCAGGAGAATATCCATTTCAACAACATCACATTTTGCTTCATCATCAAAGATTCAGCCATACGAGGGGATTTTCCCCCTCTCCCTGCTTGCTGCATAAAATGGATTGGCAAACCTAGCGGATTCTGAGAGACAGGTGCAGAACACACAAGCCGTGCTGGCCAAGAGGCAGAGTGATGTCATTTGCCTTTCAGCATAGTGCACACTTCACTTGGGGCTTTTAAGGTGAACCCAAGAGATAGCCTGACATCATCGGTGGATGGATGAAAAACCTCATCATTACAGATAAAACATTAAAATATATTCTGAAGGAAATAAATTACTGATACTAATTTATTGCATATGATTTATGAACACATAAACACTTATTGTGTGCTTTACTTGTCATGGGATGAAGCTGTACCTCTCAGAGTCTCGACTGAACTTGGTGAGTGGACAGCCCCCTGCCCAGGTTGTCCCAGGTGACGCCCCTGCCTGTGGATCCCACCTGTGCCTGCAAACTAACGCTTCCATCATGACACCTGCTGATGCGCCACCAGTATGGAGGGAGAAGATAGCCTTTATCTGCAGAGGGGAGCTTTTGCAACAGCAGGGTGGTGGCAGATTACCCCCAACGGCAGGGCTGGGGGAGCTCTCTTTCGCCGGACTACGTTGTGAAATCAAATAAAGCATGAATATTTATGGCCTTGTCCACCGGTGTCAGCATAATAATAATAAAGCACTCTGAAACCAAGCACACATATTGTCAAGAGTGATTCAGTGAGATGTGCAGCAGGATCTTGTTTGTTTAATTAAAGGCGGCTGTCTTGTGGTTTGGCGGGTAAATCAAGACGTTTCTCATTACAGGTTGGCATCTTGACATTCTCCTCCAGCTGGGAAGTTGTCCGGGCCGGACGGGAAAGGTCAGCATCCCGCAAGCCAGCTGGACATTTGGGCTGAGTCTGACCCATGAAAGGCCTCTTTGTGACAAACAACGCAGGTATAGAGAGGCCTATGTATCAGCAATGGTTCCATGCCACCTTGATATGTAGAAGTAAGTGGCTCTACATTCTTTTTGTATCCCTAAACTACATTTCTTCTGTATTTAGATTTGTTTTTCAAATTACCTCCATGTTTGGTTATTTGTTTGTTTCAGTTGTCTGTTTCATTTGAGCTGAGTTGAATTCCATTTCAGGGTATGGGCTGGTTTTCTTTTTTCACCATGTGGCTGCAAATGTACTGGTTACATTCTTGGAATCAGTGGTTGACTTCAAACTTAGTGAAGCCTTTGGTGTGCAGATTTGGATAAAAGTATCCGTCATCTAGTATTTATTCATGATACTTGACTTATCCTTTAGTGGAGAGCCAATGCTTTGCTGTTTCCCTTGGTCATGGGCCCATGTGTGTAGTTTAAATTAGAGGCTTGCTTGTTTGTTGTCTCCAAGTTGAATATTTATTTCTTTTTGGGGTGTAACTAGATTAGCTCATGTATGTTCTTTTTGGGGCTGGCGTGTGTTCATATCAGTGTGTCTCTGCATGCCTGTGTATGTGTGTTTCAGCATGCCAGTTGTGTGTGTGTGTGTGTGTGTGTGTGTGTGTGTGTGTGTGTGTGTGTGTTCTCTGCATGCCTGTTGTGTTTGCGTGAGTGTGTAGTATGTGCGTGTAGATGAGAGCAGATGGGACTGTGTGATCACTCTGCAGTTCTATTCCTGGAAGGGCCTTCAGTTGTGAAATGCAAGGGCTTGTCAGCCTGAACAGCAGAAAGATGGAGTGGTTTCTCGAGCTTACCCCCTTTGAACTAGAGGCATAGAATGGGAAAAATGGTGGCCATATTGGGCTCCCCTTGTCATTGTAATACAACATTAGCCAGTTTTAGCCATTTTGGGGCAGTGACCAACCACTGGGTCCAGTCAAGAGATGTAAAACAAATTCCTCTTCCAAGCATTATGACAATGTCACCTCGGTGACATGAGACCATCTTTGTTGATCTCTCTGGATTATCCATCTAAACTCTCACGCAATGATTTGTAATCCAAACATATAATCTGTTTGGTGATCCACCGCAGCATTGTCGAGCTGTGAAGTAATCTTTGGTAGGAGTAGAGGATTTAGTGTGTATTCATTGTGTCAAGCTGTGTAATTTCCAAACGGGCTCTGCGCCTATTTGTGGGTCATACTGTACATGCACTGACACAGTAATGTCCATGATCTTATTGTGTGGTGAGCCATTTGTAGTGTTTGTTGTGGCTTTGGGATAAAAACAGGCGATTACTATATGCGGCAGTAGGGTTTTTGAGATCTTTAGGACCAGACGGTAAACACTTTTAAAGGAGAATTCCGGTGTGATATTGACCTAAAGTGTGTTGAAACATGATACCGAGTGTGAACGTATGTCTCATAGCCCATCTTGGCTTGTCAGGTATGATAAGGGATCAGATTCCAAAAATAATTCTGTGGAAATGCATGGATTCCAGTTTCTTCCAGTAGCAGCAACTGGAATCCATGCATTTCCATGGAATTATTTTTGGAATCTGATCCCTTATCATACCTGTTCATTCTTACTCGTCGCTCGACTTATCGTGACTAAATTCAAGATGGCTGCAAACGCTAAACTTCGTGAAGATACTGTCTGTATAAATCGTCTTGTAAGTAAACTACCAGTGCTTTTTCAAAGTTCTCAATGTCTCGTTTTAAATGTCAGGGCCCTCGGAAGTCTACCAATGAAGTGTGGAGATACATTGAGCCTCGTAAATGGTGTAAAACAGTGATTTATTTGCATGGCTAGCCCGATGCCGAAGCACCACCATTGAAAAAGCTGTTGGTAGCATCGGGTAACTAGCGCCAGATTTTGGAGTGCAGGGGACAAGTCGAGATGGGCTATGAGACATACGTTCACACTCGGTATCATGTTTCAACACACTTTAGGTCAATATCACACCGGAATTCTCCTTTAAATGATCAGTCCTTTGTCACGCAAGTGTATTACTGTCAGTGATGTGTGTACTTGTCTCATTCTTAACATGATGACTCACTGTTTGACTCCACTGGACAGCACCAGAGTCCAGTTGGAAGCAGATTTTGTGAAATCAGTTTGATTGAACCATGCGCTTTTTCACTTAAACTTTGTAACAGTATCTGGCTCCAGTGCAGTAATCCTCAGTGGCCATTGTTTATTTCTGTCCTTAGTCTCTGGTGGTTTGAATATAAATTTGAGTCATTAAGTCCTCCATCCAAAAACTCACACCTGTCTGCGCATCACAGAACTACGGGGAGGCTGGATTTCAAAAGCTCTTTCACAGCAGGAGAGTGGATATCAGCACAGCGCACCCACGCCCATGTATTTCTCCTATTTCATTTGGATGTATATGTCTCCTCAACCACTCCACAGGGGTGATGGAGATCCTTTGATTTCAGAGATTGTTCACTTAGAGAAATTATATTTTATATCCCATTTTCAACTTTTCCTCTTTGAATGATTTGCGAAATGAATGCACGGCTATTAGCAAACAGCATATGTTAAATTTATCAGCGATCGACTACATAGTAGCTCAAATGTAAATAACCAGTAATTTTTATTTTTATTATTTTTCTGTTATGCTTTCTCCTCAACCATAGTGAACATAAAAAGCAGTGACCACAGTCTCTCTGCAGCCTTCGGAGAAGCCTAGGGGACAGAGAAAGACTAGATGACTGCTCATTTAAATGTTTGCAGTAAAATTCCCTGCAAGGTTTCCATGGTAATCTAATGGACATCACATCTCCTGGAGACCACCTGACTGACGGCGAGAAAAATGTAGCATAAGGCTCAGTGCAACAGTGCCAGTTTCCAAACCCACACTGACCTTCATACACTCTCTAGAAAGACTGGCGATAACACACTAAAAAACACAAGGGCTGCTATTATATAAAATCCCTTGTTCAAGAACAGCTCACAAACTTTAACTGTAACAATAATGATAATTTTGTTTTTTAGCATTATATTTGGTTTTGCTGCCTATTTATGTGTAATACTGTGTGTAATTGGGAAGTGATGTATTATGGAGTGAATATGACCGTATGGAAGTGACCCAGAAGTATTTGTGGACATTGCTGTCCCTAATGTACTTTCAGGTCTGGCTGCATTGATTTTCTGTAGTCTCTAACATGAATGACAGCACAGCCCAACATATTGATCAGTTTCACCAGCAAATCCTGCCAGCTACCAGCCCATCTGTCAGGGCTTGTCAGTAGCTGCCTTGATGGCAAGACTGTGCCTGTTGGATTGCTCATTAATGGGCAGTTATTCAGTACTGATTTGCGTAAGGCACAGAGGATTTTCATCTATTTCATCACTGGGAGTTTGATGGGTGGAAGGAGGCAAGGCTGGCGGTAAGAGCACGCCATTGTTAGTTGCTGATGCCCACATGCAGAGATTGTGAAATTGTTTTGTACAGAGTCGTCATACTGTAGACGTCGCTTTATGCCGAGACATTGAGTCCGTCCCATCCTCTGCAGGAAAGAAATCCGTTGGCATGTAGGGCAGAGTTCAAAGTTTCAGGACAGGATAATGATTCCCGCTGAAGTGGAGGCAGACAGGGCCATGTTGGCTCTATCAATTTGTCATCCCAAATTTCAGCTCATCTGACTGAGTTACTTCGAGTTTGAAAAACGGCAGATTTCCCAAACAAGATTTTACTCTAACAAGGAGGATGTTTCATCAGCATTTCAAAGGAAACTAGAACAGCCAATGGGTTATTAATGATGCTCCTGTTTTCTTGATCCCTGAGCAAAAACGAGAATCAAAGCCATCATGTCTATTAGTTGAGTATCCCTCATTAATTAGTGCTACATGCACACTTGTGGTACACGATTGAATAAATGCTACCCAAATATGACACTCAGTTGATGAAGTCCCAGTGGCACACTCAGTGTTGATGACAATAATTGGACATGACCTTTCCATGAAAACATGACACCTCAACAAAAGTTTTTTTTTTATCACCTACGGCACATTAGGCAGAACACGCTTTCACACCCTCCTGTCACAATGCTGCTACTGATGGAAAAATGCAAGGTTAAATACAGCAGGGATTCCAGCCACAGGCCTCTATTTTTGCTGGTGGCCGACAGTGTAGCGCACGATGGACAGACCGGTGTGTTCAATAGAGTCCGGCCGGCAGCAACCTTTCTGCAGGCTGCCAGGAAGGCACACAGCAGGTTGTGACCAGAGAGCAGCAAACCTGGCATTGATCCGGTCTCCCGATATAGTGCAGATTTAGCCCAGATCTGTCAAGTCAAGTCAAGTCAAGTTAGCTTTGTGTATGTAGAACATTTAAAAACTACAGGAGTTTTACCAAAAGGCTTTAAGGTCGAGGTAAATGCCATGACGTAAATACATCCCATCTTTGGTGAATTCAAGTCAGGCAGCTTAAAGCAAAACACCTACATTTAGAGCACTGCATTCACGAGTGTGAGTGTCTCCATGTGTAGTTAGTTACGTGAACATGTACTGTATGTGTATGCATGTGAGAGACATGCCTCAGACACATGACCGGCGCTCCTCGGAGCATTTCAAATGAGATGTGCCCGTGGACAGCTGCTCCGTGTGCTGACAGGCTCGGATGCCCACTCCTTCTCGCTACCCAGAAGCTCACAGAGCCTTGCGTAAACACCGATTTCCCTTTGCCAACATGTCACACAGTGTTGTTATCACTTTGCAGGGCTAGCAAAACAAAACACAAATGGCAAAAGTGTAAGGACTCACAGGAATGCTTGGCAGCAGTGACGTGCTGAATGATTTTGACTGTTTTTTTCCCTCAACGGGCAAAGAAAGTTGTCAACAATGAAACCTGTTGAGGCTGGTAGAATGTCAGCACATGAACTCTACCAGTAGTGGCAGTGTGCAGCATCTCCAGTTCCCTTGTGAGGTATCCAGTTCTGGTTTCTCAACAGTGTGGCTCTGATTTCCCATCATAACACCTCACAACATTGTCTAATTTTAATCTGTTCTTGGTAAATGAGCAGCAAGAGTGCCAGAGCTTTGCAATATGTCATTTGGCAGGTTCTCTGTTCTCTGGAATGTAGATTCCATTAAGGGTCTCCCTCGTCTAGACCTAACATAAAGAAAATAGCCCCGTGAAATCCTAATTACAAGGGCCCCCCAGCTTACAATTACATTCTCCCACCTCCCAGCAACCGTGGTGCTAATCAGAAAAGACAGAGAGAATACCGTGTGCCTCATTGGCTGTTAGGAACACTGTTTTTCTTCCCCCTCTCCACTGCCAGCCCCTCCAATCGTGACCGTCCCACCGTTGGGTAATAAAAGGCCCGGATTCAGGGTCCTCAGCATACACGGGTTTAGATCTTGGTTCAACGAAAGGGCTTCATTGAATAATCTTTGGTAAGGCGTTTGTGTGGTGATGTGCCCGTAAGTGATTCACTTTAACAATTCAGAATGCCTGGAAGGTAAACCCCAGGTCAAGGCAATTATTGTGGGGTAAAGAGTTTAGTCTGCTACCCCTTTCGACCACAAATGCGAAACAGAATGTTTACAACAAAATGAAGGAAAGGGTTTACAAAGAAAACAATTCAGCTTTAAGATCGTCATGTTGTGTCTTGGAAATCCCCATGGACGTAAATTAAATTGTTCCATAAAATAAGCAAACTGAAAGCCAGCAAGGTTGGTTTTGAATTGTGTGAATCTTGTAGTGAAACCTTGAAATGTGTAATGTGAACAATATAGAACAGGGCCAAACCAATGTTCTCCCACTGTGATGTCCTTTTTTAAAGCAAATGAAACAAAAGTTAAACCTGTCAAAGTGATCTCAGTATTAATTGTTTAACACTGCTGTTGTGATATTTATCATTGCCTTGACGCGCTTTTGTTTAACCTGCTGAAGTGGGTGTCAGGTGTTGTGCATCTGTGTGTTTGGCCTGGACTCCGACTGGACTAGGTGTGAAAGCTTCCAGTCAGCAGTGTGACCAGAGGTAATAATGGAGGAAATAATAACTCCGTCTCAGCTGTCACATCCAATCCTGGCTCGGTGCGCTGGAAAATGCTGAGGAGAGGCTTTTGGGGGTCTCCGTCTGGCAGATAAAGTGTATGTTTATCAGGGGGAGATGTGTGTCGGGGCTGCTTATTCACAGCCACTCATAACGTCTATTTTTGTTTTGACGTGGCGCAAGGCTCAACGAGAGAGCGGGAGAGTAACAGTGTAGCCATCTTAGGGCTTCCATAGCGACACGTTTCCAGCACGTTTGTCATCTGGCGTGGGAGTTGCGGAGAGAACATGAGGAGAGAGACGCAGCAGCACACCAAGCATTGTACGTCTCGTTGGATAGGACACAGATCACCTAGTCGCTCCGGGTCGGGAACATTCAGTCTGTTTGAGAGAAGTTCTGTTTCATCTCCACGCCTCTCCTTTGATTTATTGCCATTGAAAAACACGCTTAGCATAAGCTTTTGGAGGAGATTAGGACCGTGTCATATTCCACCTCTGTTTTGTTTGTCTTTTCTTTAGACATTATAATTGAAGAGCTTCTTACCACACAGCTGTTTGTTTTCTTTCCTCTTTTACAAGAAGTAAGACTTGAGGTTTGAAAGGGGAAGTTTTTGGCCATTGTCTGTCTGGTGCCGTCCTTCCTTGTCCAATCTGAGATTGTCCCAGGCTGTGCGTGAGTGTGTGTTTGTGTGTGTGTGTGTGTGTGTGTGTGCAATCTCTCTGACTCAGCAGGGCTCAGATTAGCTTTCCTCCCTCACTTCAGTTCAGTCAGCTGGTGGTTTTCCTGCCAAAGGGGGTTTCTGCGCTCAGACGCACATTTTGTGATCCCCTTGTAGAACAGTTTCTTTGAAGGAGCACTGTTTGTTGTGCCCATTTTTTGGGGGGAGGCAGAGGGAGTTAGGGTGAGGTGGTGAGAGAGGTGGGGGTAGGATAGAGCTTCTTTTGTTTTCAAGCCATCAAGTCTATGTTCTCATTTCAGTGGCTTCAGTTCTAACGCCAGGTAAGTCTGGCGAGAGAATCCCTGACCCCCCCCATCTGACAGAGACAGTGACATCTAAAGTATGATTGGTAATTACTCATGATAAAGGGAAAAGATAGAATATAAGCTGTACAGGGAGGCCGAAATGCAGGCTACTCTTGTGGGTCAAACAAAGGCCCCACTCATGTAACCCGCCTGTAATAGGATCTCAGTTTCTCTCTTGTACATTGAGAAGGGAGAGAGCGCCTGAGGTGCAGCTGAACCACTGAGTGAAGGCCATCATTGTTTGATCTTGGGTCCCTCTCACCTGACACTTTCTTCGTCACCACTGAAAGGTGCGTCACAACATCTGAATTGCAGCAACTGCATTGATGCACTAATCTCCAGACTCCATTTTGGATTAAACTGAAAACCCCTTTTTTTCTTGTAACACGTTCCTGTAGTCTTTAGATACTTGACAGGGGCTGCTCAGTGTTCCCTGTCAGATTTAGCCCCAAGGTTAACTTCCTGCTTTGATGACGCATTCCGAATGACTAAAAGGATATTCCCCTTGTCTTCCATTCATCATTGATGAATGCAGGGGCTGACGCGGGTTTTCTGTTTCTCAGCGCCCCATTGTTTCTTTAAAGTTGTAGAGCGCTGGAGCTTGCTTTCATAAGATGATATTGCCCTCCTTATAGCTTCTGAGTCAGAGTTCAAAGTGTGTGTGTGTGTGTGTGTGTGTGTGTGTGTGTGTGTGTGTGTGATGGGGAGATGCGCTGCTGTTTGCCAGCCCAAATCTTGTGGAGATGATCAAACATTGCAGGCAGTCTTCAGGCCGGCGGTGGTGGAGGATGAGACATGACTGACTTACAAATGCTTTGCACCACCAGAGTTTCCACTGATCTGTTGAATAAGGCCCAGACCCCTTCTCTACTGTAGAGCCGAACAGAACCTACCCAGGCCAAATTTTGCTGAATCATGCAAGTGTATTGACTTTGTGCCCCAGTGGTTAAAGGCTGAATCAGAACTATTGTGGCACACTGTGCATAATTAAAGCTCCTTGCTGATTTCTGTGATTGCAGGAAGTCTTTAATCAGTGACACATCCCATATATAGTATACAGTAGCTATTGTTCCACATCCTGTTCAGTAATGGCAATGTTAAGTTCTGGGTGTTTGGACTGGTTTAAGGATTTGTGAATCCTCCGAATGAACTCTGTCTGAGACTCTCTGAGGCTAATTAACAGCATACAAATTAAGCCATTCAACAGAGGGATTCTGCTACACTGTGCATGGTCCAAAGAAACCATGCTAAGCACTCTGTAAAATCAATCCATGGCAAAACAACTTCTGTATAAAGGTCACTCATAGTAGACAGGATAATACAGGCCAACAGCAAAAAACAGTAAAAAAAGTGTTCCAGATGCATTGAAGTGACGTAAATCTGCAGACGCATAGATGATGTATTTTGCCAGCAATACTGAATAACACACTCTTTCGTAACTGCTTGTGTTTGCCCTCTTCTTGTGATCTTCTTGTCCAGTCCAGACTTGCGTATGACCAGACTTGCGTATGGTTCTAAGCAAATCTGGTGCAATATCCCTCTCGGTGGAGTTAGCAGGGTGTGTCGTATGCTGGCCCAGCTGTGTGTTTTGCTACGCGTTCACAGCGTGTTCCCTTCACTCAGACTCTCTCCGAGGTCAGGTGAGGATCAGGTCAGGCACAGCGCCAGCATAAACAGCCCAGGCATTACCTCAACCAGGGGCGAGTTTGGACGCAGGTCTTGTTTACATTTTCAGAGGGATCCTCCACGCTATATGTTATTGTGAGGGCCAGAGCACACGTTTGACCGGCATTAATCCCTCATAGTATGGCAGGTGCCGTATTCATCTGTCGGAGAAAGCATCAAGCATTACAGATAGAATCTCATGACCGAAGTTTAACTTTGAGTTAGCCAGAATACCCAGGAATTGGGGGTACATGTTTGCACTGGTTTATGTTAATTTCATGTGACGTTGTCATGGTTACTCATGCACTGGCATGCCATGGACATATGGATCAACATCAGTCACACTGAGCCTTCAGCTCAGCCTTTAAGTAACATATTAGCTGTTACATAAGTGGTTGCATAGGGTGTATGGTCATGGAGTAGGAACTTTCTCCTGGATGGTGGCCTGCGGTGGTGTAATTGATTTCAGATGTGTGTTTGTCATGAGGGATTTAATGCTGGGTGGAGCCTTTGGGCTGGTGTTGAGATCAATAGTGCCCCTCCTAGATGGACTGTCCCTCCCTTCAGCCCCTCTGGAACATCCTCTCCTCTCGCCAGAGACTACGCTGCCTGCCCAAAGTGCTCTCATCAAGACAAATCATCCTGACGTCACTTAAGCGAGGACATAAAACATCTTTGTTTCACAAGACTGCCAGAGAAAGAAAGCCTATCTAGCCTATTATGTTAGTCAAGAATGAATCATTTGGCTTCCTGAGAAAGAGTTCTTGTATTTAACCCATTAAAAAGACCTGTTGGTTCATCCCAAAGAGCCCTAAAAGTCTCTGGCTGTGTGACTTTGTTCTGGATACCCAGAAAACGACTTCCTCAGTCAGAAACTCTCGGACACACAGGCTGAAACCAATGGTCTGTATAAATATTGGTCACCAGGGGGCTTTGCTGCTGTGTATGACCTTGTCAATATGGAACACTCCTTTCCAGAGAACAGCATTACAGATAACAGCCATGGAATGGAAACAGTGTGATTGGTTTCCCTGTAGTGCTGTTTGTATTTGATCATGCACTTATTCGGCCTTTTATAGAGAACTTTTTGGATTTAGAAATTCATTAATTATGCTTCCGTAATACTTTTTGATCCAGTTAAATCTTCTCATTGATAGAATGTCTTACCTTACCTACATTACGAACTTGTAAATGTTTATTACAACATTTGAAAGGACATCATGAAATGACCAATATGCATTTGACCTAATTGTACCCTTTCTCTTGGTTCAGAGTGAAACTCGAGACTGAAGCTACCGTACAGATGTACGTGCCCTGGCCCTTGATGATCGTAATCTTACACGGAGGTGATTTTTACCTCGGCTCCCTGATTCGGTCCTCCAGGTGTTGCTCCTTTGAAAGCAGGTCTGATCTTTGAAGTTGGGAGCGCGTTGTTTAGTGCAGTCCTCTGATCTGGGCTGTTTGGGGAGAGTCACATTAGGGGGGCTTTGGGCCATTATGACTTGGCCTGGGTCAGATTGGGTTACACATCTGTGTGGGTGGACGCTTGTGCCAGTTTCTGCATTCGCTTTGATTGTAATCTGAGTTGGGCTAATTCCATGCTGGCAATCCTGAGTGTAGTGTCCTTAGTCATCTTTTGTTCACCTCATGCATGTTTTTCCACCTGCAACTGTGTTCCGAATGATGCGATTAATGTGTTTGACAGCAGTAGCTTTGTATCTCTTGTTTCTTTGTATCTCTTGGGGGCAACGAAAACGATGCAACCGGTGATGTTGTTCTGTGTTTGACTCGGTCATTTAGACGCAAACAGTGATGTTGTTCTGCGTTTGACTCGGTCATTTAGACGCAAACGGAGGTTTTACCCCCTGCAAACAGAGTTTTTAAAAACTCCGGCCAGATTGGAGTTTTTGGAAAACTTCGGTTGCACGTTTGCATGTAAACTGAGACAAAAACGGAGGTTTAGGCAGCCAACGTCACATTAGGCCTATGCGCCAGTGCCAAAAGTGCAACCTGTGTTTAGCCTATTCATTTGGCTATGGTGATCATGGATGCATTCAGAGTAGCAGTTGCATTTATGTTGGTGCAAACTCTTTTCGTCTGTTTGCAATTGCAGATACAGTTTAAAAGACAAAGAGGAAGTGATTTGTTGCTGTTGTTGCTATTTTCGAGATTCTGGTTGGCTAACGTGGGCTTGAGCTTGTTGTTACACTGCCACCTACAGGTTTGGCATGCTCTTGACGGCATATATACACGGGTTGGTGTAAACGAAAATTTTTCGGTTTGCACAATGGTGTGCACAATGTTATTTTTGAAAACGGAGAGGGTGAAATGTCCGGCCACGTGTAAACGTAGCCTTAAATGTACTGTTGATGTGGGTCTGGCTCGTCAGGCTAATATTTCTCAGTTTTCTTAAGTGATTAGATCAGGCTCTGTGGAATGAAACAGATAGACCTGCTGTGTTCTCTGCTTTGCACAAATTTCCCCCTTGCATCTGGTCAGTATGAGGACCTGCCCCCTGTGTGACTGAGGTGAGGTCCGAGCCTGCCGTTAATGTGATGGCCTCAGCAATCTGCCTTGACGTTAGAGACTCTCTTGAGCATTTGTTCACACATCTGTTTATTAGAGGTCAGACAGTGAGTCATTCTGAGTGATCGGCACTCCACTGAATCATTAGCCGTGCTTATGACACAGGGCTATGTGGTGCTGCCCTTGTGTTTTATCAGGAAGTAAGTCATTACAATTATATCAAGGGGGATTTGAAATGAAGCTGCTTGCTATTCTGTTTACTTCTCTTTTTTTCTAGTGTTTCTGAATGTGCTGGGTGGATTATTCACATTTTAAATGCTCCCTGTAGATTATCCATTCATTCATGGGTGTGTTGGAAATAGGTGTGTGTGTGTTTGTGTGTGTTTTTGTTTGAAAGAGAAAAAACAGGGTGGGGTTTTGAAGCAATGATATCTCTCCCATAAATCCCAGATGGGCTCACTTCTGTGCATGTGTGTTCCCGGGTAGTTAAACATCGGAAGGAGACGTTCTGAAGCACAACAATGTCAATCCACGCCCTACGCTGAGGGACCTGTTCTCCGAAAACATCTGCACACACACACCCCTCCCCCTCATTACGTTCAATGCAGTAAGACAGCTGCAGTAACAGGTTGCCGTACAAATGGAATCCTAATCAAACACATGTGCACTTTGTTTTTCATTTCTTTACTGAGAAGTCAGCATAGATCCCGCTGTTTGTTGTTTCTTCTGTTTCTTTTTGATTAGGTTGGATTTTTCCCCCCCCTATCTTAATGTAATTCCATAAATCCAGCATCATTGTCTCATCATTGTGTTATTTTCCCCCCTTTTTTCCGTTGCTATGTAGTGGCGGCTGTAGGACGATCATGGCACGCAATGAATAGGAGCTCGACGTACGGCCTGTTGTTTCTGGTGTCGTGGCAGTGGAGGAAATGCTGGGATTTCGCACTGGTGTGGCGAAACGAGATTAAGATGGATATTGCTAGAGAGGGGTAAGCAGATTTGTAGGCAGATTTGGAGCACAAAAGGCATTTGATTTCCTCACTGAAGGCGGCCATGCGTGCGTGTGTAATTATGCCAGGCAGAAGCCTCACTGGTGCCTAGGGCCCAAGAGAGAGCAAAGAGGATAGTACAGAGAGAGAGAGAGAGAAAGAGAGAGAGAGCGAGAGAGAGAGAGAGAGAGAGAGAGAGAGCGAGCGAGCGAGCGAGAGAGAGAGAGAGAGAGAGAGAGAGAGAGAGAGAGAGAGAGAGAGAGAGAGAGAGAGAGAGAGAGAGAGAGAGAGAGAGAGAGAGAGAGAGAGACATCCTTTTAAGGAGTCCTTCAGAAATCAGTTTTTCTGCCTCCCTGTGACAGATTTGAGCCATAATCCGAGCAGGTTGAGTCCTGTGTTGTCAAAACAAATCTGCTCAGATGTTGCCTCGTTGAGTGATCTCTGTAAATATGGAGGGGGGCTCATGGGTTGGGGGCAGGGGTGAGGGTGGTGGTGGTGGTGGTGGTGGTGGGGGGTAGAAGTGGGGACACGACACGGAGCAGATGACGCGTGGCCCCTCCATCAAAACGGGCCGTAAATAGACAGCCAGGGCCCTGATCTGAGAGACCAGGAAGTCTTGGCTCAGCGCGGCTAGGCACTGACGCATGTGTCTGTCTCTCAGTGTCAGAGGTGTTTCATCTCAACACACTGACGAGTCTTGTCTCCCTGACTTTGCGGAGTTATTATTTCACTCCTCTGATGTGTGGGGCTGGTTGCTGCTGTTTGTTGATGATGTTTCCCTGTCCGGGCAAGACTATGTGATTGTTATTGATGGAAAGGGCAGTGAAAGTTTGGTTTCATTTGGAACCAAAAAACAACAGAAGAATTGCAGTAGGTCAATTACAATTCCATGCTAAGGCAATGTCTTTTTCTCAAGGGCCCAGATATACCGAACTGAATTTCTCCCAACAAGTTGTAGTCTTGTTTTGTTTTTGAAAGGTCTTTGTTTATGAGACCACACATGTACAAACTGTGGTCTTTTGGGTATATCAACACTGTGGTTTATCATATTTTTGAATGTTTTTTTCTTCTTCTTTTTTTGCCAGCAAGCTGCCTTTTCCCCTCTTTCTTTGTCTGGGCCCCCATTTCAAGGGGAACTACTCTAAGGGCATGTTTTTGGGAAGACAGTGTCCATCATTGTGTTATCCTGACTATGTTTACAGTTGAATTGCTTCTCTGGCGCAGAGTAATGAGCTTTCCTCCTGGTAACCTACAAACCCCCTGTCCATTCTTTCAGGGCACTCATTCGTTACAGGCCAGCATCTAC
This sequence comes from Alosa sapidissima, assembly GCF_018492685.1. Classification (NCBI taxonomy): domain Eukaryota; kingdom Metazoa; phylum Chordata; class Actinopteri; order Clupeiformes; family Clupeidae; genus Alosa; species Alosa sapidissima. The sequence goes on along the minus strand of NC_055967.1, from coordinate 6,618,511 downwards.
ATGCTAAAATGTCTACTCAATAGGGGGAATGTCTTCGTTTCGTTGTTGATGAGGGGTCAGTATTGGAAAGCAGAAAGGCAGGGCAGCATATGGTGAGGGGGTGAGTCCATGTTCAATAGCCATGTGCTCTAAATGAATCCATATGCCCTGTGTTCAGAGAAACACCCCCCTTTTATTTCCAGTACAGAATCACGGTCATGTGATTCAAACCATACAGCAACCATGACAGATTTAACATAGTTACATGGAATTTAAAAAAAAAACAACTGCTCTGGTCTTTTAACAGAAAATCAAGTTGTGAAATACAGTCGTTGTAGTGTTTTCACTGTGATTGCTTTAAGCGTGATTGCCATGTGTTTTTATACACCAGCTCATTATTGAAAATGTCAGGCCACTGGTTTTGGAGTACTCCATCACCTTTAGGGCAGGCAGAGCTTTTTGTGATCAAGCCAACCCACAAAACAAAGCAGGTCTGTGTTTCTGGTCCTGCAGATGTGTGTGTGTGTGTGTGTGTGTGTGTGTGTGTGTGTGTGTATGTGTGTGTGTGTTTTTGTGTTTGTGGTTATGCATGTATGGTCCATGACTTGCACCCACAGGAAATGTTGAATGTTTGGAACAGGAAACGGCATGCCATCATGGTCGTCATCACAGGGCAAGTCACAGTCATGCACCTCTGCAAACAGTACCATGTTCTTCATGGGCACTCACACTCATCAAAACTTATTTATGGGAAGAATACTTTTTTTGTCAAAAATGACGCACACACACACACACACACACACACACACACGTGTAGTGGAATCAGAACTTTTACGTGTTCCGTGACAAAAAGACTCGTTTTATTTTTAGAGACATACTCATAGCTATACATTCGATGATACATTGCTGCACCAATATGTCACATCAATATGCAGCTGAGCAACAGAACCATAATATGGCAGTTTGTACTACAGGGACAAAGAAAGAAACACATGATATGATCTCGCTGCTCTTAGTTTCACCCTTGTGGATTATCATGTGTCTGCCTTCTGGGGCTGAGAATCAGCACCGATTTCCTCTGATGTTGCAATGACACAAAGGAACCCCTTTTCACAGAGAGATTGCCATAGATGGGAAACATATATATACACACACACACACACACACATACAGAGAGAGAGAGAGAGGTCGTCCGAGTCAGGACTCCTTGCACATGCCTCCTGGCCATCTAATATCCCCTCATTTATCAGACTGACACGATCAATGTTCAGGCTGAGCCTCTTCCAGTCCTTTAATGGTCAAGGAATCCTCTGCAGGGAAGTCTGGGGTTCCCGCCTGTCCTTGAGCAGCCCCCGTGATGCCCCAACCCCCACCTCGTCTCACCAGATGTGCTTGTGGCGTGCTGGTTTGGGGGGAAGGCCTCCAGAGGATAGTGTCTATGTCACTGTGCCTCAGACATGCAGTACATGTAAATGAACACGAGACCAATTATCGCTCCCTGAAAGATGCCGAGGTGCTGCAGAAAGCTCATAGAATGGTAAACCCTCGGTTGTGACTTCGGCACGCCTAGTCGCTCCATCGTGCTCATACATATGCATGATGAGAACTGATCATAGTCATTGTATCCCCAAAAGATAGATCCACGTGGATCACTTCTTTGGTGATTTCCAGGGCACCATTCTCTCACATCCCAAGTGATGGTTTTTTTCCACTTCTGCTACTGCAGTGGCTCATATTTATGCATACTATTCAAATGCATCTCTTTTACAATGCGTGAGCATTCTGTTTCACTGCCGACTGAAAAAGTGAATCTCTGGGTCATTGCCGTAATCCTCGACAAATTACAAATGTCACTAATGCAGCATCCAGAGCTTTCAGCAGTTAAAGTTGCGTGACTGGACAAACTCCTGTGCCAGATTTGGGAGTTTTCAGTGTGCTTACATACTTTTGTGTCTCTCTCCCGATGGTGTAATTTGGATATGCAAGAGTGAACTCTTATTGTTTAACATCCCAGCTGTTACATTTTTTTTTTTTTTGAGAACACGCTATGTGGTCTTTGGTATGCACTCTCACGCATCCACACTGCATTTCATCACACAGATAGAAAAAGAAGAGCATTGCATAATCTGAAGATGCCGTTATTGTTGGTGAGAGGGCAGAAGCAGATTATGTCATTTTCCCTCTCAGCGCCTTTTCCTCCTCTTCAGCATCTGAGCACATGGTGCAGGGGGGAGTGGGTGGGGGGACTGAGGAGAGAGGGGGTAGAAAGAGAGAGAGAGAGAGATAGGGCGGGGGGGGGGGGGGGGGGGTATTTGTCTTTCGTCGTTTTTGGCTCAGCGGCAGCAGCACGGGCGGTGGAATCCTTCCTCTGAAGCAGCAACAGACGCGAAGGGATTAGGGCCCGTGGCTGAAGTGCCCTACTCGTGCCGTCCACACACCACACACACACCACGCAGACACACACACACACACACACACACACACACACACACGACAGAGCCTGGAATGCAAGCAGTTGTCACAGAGCCTTGGAGGCCTTTGAAGGAGGTCCATGTGGCCTGTCCGGCACTGGGCAGACGTCCTCCTGGCTGGTTCCGCTCCGCTTGGTGGCCTGAGCTAAGTTTAGAGCCACCGTGAGGGCCAACCCCAAAGAAGCCTCAGGGACAGAGAGAGAGACAGAGAGACAGACAGACAGAGACAGAGAGACAGACAGCCAGAGAGACAGAGATTTATAGACTATAGAGTCATAAAATAAACATCCAGTTTGTGGCTGTGTCTTCAATACATTGTACTCATTACATTTGCCATATTTTGTTCATGAGATAAATTAATGTACTGAAGTAAATTCCAAAAAAGAAAATAATATAAAGAGAGGTATACAGTGTTGTGCGTTGGCTTTAGCTGTTTAGCTGCTCTCTGGTCAGTATATTATTAGGGCTGGCATGAGTCTCTATCTCATGAGCACACATGCTTTGTGCCATGCTGTCTGTTACTTGAACCCTTCAGAGACTGCGTGAATGAGAGGGAGTGCATCTCTGTGTGAGTGCACGTATGTTTGTGTGTATGTGTGTGAGTATGTGAATGTGTGTGTGTGTGTGTGTCAGTGTGTGAGGGAGAGAGAAGAGAGGACCGTGCTCTGGCACCGAGTGCACTCTGGTCAGTGTATTATTAGGGCTGGCACGAGATCTCCGTCAAACCGGCACACATGCTTTTTTGCCACACCTTCTGTTGCTTGAGCTGAGAGAGCCAGCTTAAAGAGAGGCCTCCTCGAAAGCCCTGCAAGCCCTGCAATTCTCTGATGTCTTCAGCTGCCACGCAGTTAAGACCACTGCCCTTTGAGTTCAAACTGCAAACAGATCTTCCCTGAGCGCTTTATTTTTAAACTAATACCATCTTTGAAGGACTCTTTTTCTTCCTCTCCCAGTGTGTGCTGCTCCATAGCGGTGGCCGGCGTCTTTCTTTTTTGCCCCCTCGCGTGGATTGAGAGAGGGGTGATGGAGCTGTCGATGGCGCGTGGCCGGAGATGCACTGCAGTCTGAAATGTCAAATCCACTGGCAGGCCCATCGATTATGGGAGGGGGGGGGAGCAGCGCTCTGGCTCTCTGGCTCTCTGGTGTTCAGGCGCTCAGGCCAGTGGTGGGTGTCCGAGACTCAGACCGTGTGGATGACAGCACAGCACAGAACGGCACAGAACAGCCCCATCAAATGTGCTTTTCTATGGGAGAGCAAAGGCAGACTCTATCCTTTCTTTTTCTCTCTCTGGTTCCCTCTTGCCCTCTCTTCTGTTTCTCACTTATCTCTCTCTCTCTCTCTCTCCTTCTCTCTCTCTCTCGGTCTTTATTGTTATCTCTTCTCTCTCCTTCTGTACTCGTTGAACTCACACTCTCTTGCTTTATCACTATCTCTCTTTTTCACACACACACACTCACAGTTTCTCTCTCTCTCTGTCCCTCCTCTGGTTGTGTAACTAATTGCGCGGGCGAAGTGGTGGCTAATGTTGAGGCGTCCTGTGTAATTGCTCGCTCTTTTTCTCTTTCTCTCTCTCTCTCCTGGAGCGTTAAAATCACATCTGCCCTCGGTTTGCCTACGCCACGCCACCAACCGAGAGGGACACAGAGAGGGAGGAAAAGAGAGAAGGAGGACGCAGAGAAGGAGGAAAAGAGAGTGACAGATGAAGGCAAGACGCAGAGAAACGGAGAGCTAGAAAGACATAGCTGCGGCAGAGTTAAAAAAAAGAGAAAGAGAAGATATGATGGAGTGACTTGAGAGAGGACAAAGATAGAGAGAAAGAAAGAGAGAGAGAGAAATTGAGAGAAAAGCAGACAGAGAGGAAGTGTGATGGACGAGTGCACCATCCTCGCTTCAGAGAGCAGCACCATATTTGTGTGGTGTCTGATGGAGAGGGGGCACTGAAAGAGACACCTTCACTCATAATTCTTCGGTGACAAGAGCTGCGCTGCGACTGCGGCCAGCCTGAGCCAAATGCAGACAGCCCTGCTGCTCCACTCCAGACAGGCTTCACCCACCCCTGCATATGCCACAGTATTACATCAGGGGCTGCAGAGGTTTGCTGGCCTCACATACACACACACACACACACACACACACACACACACACACACACACACACACACACACACACACACACGCAAGCACCAAACACGCACACACACACACACACACTCTTACACACACACAAGCACAAACACACACATACAAAAACACACCTCAATCTCATACAGACAGACATACACACACACACACACATGCAAGCACAAACACGCACACACACACAAACACACAAACACACACACACACACACGCACACACACACAAACACACACACACACACACACACACTTTCGTCTTTGTGACTGAGGAATATTCTAACTTGGGAGTCTTTTTACAGAGATAAGTGTCAGGCACGCATGTTTAGTATTTTTCTATCTGAATGATGTGGTGTCTGAAACGACAAAGTTGACTGTGTAAGCCTGTGCAGAAAGATTAGCCATGAATAATGGATAGCGTAATCAGCACTGCAAGGCAAAGACCCGGGCCGAGAGAAAACACTGTTTCACATCCAATGCCTCCTCATTTTCTATAGCCTACATGCCCCTGCTACAAGTTGACTAATTTGGCTGTACACAATTGCTAAAAAAGGAGAGAACAGGAATAGACTGCACAGCCATGGGCTTTGGTGTCATAGCACACTAGTTTTTAAAGTTTAATTGCTCAGTTTAAGGGCACAGGGAATCCTTTGTAGGAAGATGTTAGTGCTGTGATGAAACCCTCAATGAACAACACAGCTTTCCATTGCTAGACAATTCCCTCTCTCTCTCTCTCACACACACACACACACACACACACACACACACACACACACACACACACACACACACACACACACACACACACACACACACACACACACACACACACAATCCTAGTGCAATTGAATCTGTGAAGTGTCAAGTGTTAATTAAAAAATTAGAGTTGTCTTCCCTGCCGTACGTCAAGCGTTGCTCAAGGGTGCTGTTTTGAAAGTGCTTTTGTGGTGTCATTCATGTCTCAAGAAAGTTCATTGCATTACATTTCTGGCAGAAGTGTTGAATATTTAGCAAATATTTTGAATGGCAGCTTTTAAAGCAGTCTGCACCTAGGAATGGAAAATAGAGCAGAGCTCAAACTTTAGCGGAACTGAAGAAATGCTCTCCGCTCAATGTGCTGGCCTGGCTGCAATGCCAAGTGAATTTGACTTCATGCTTGCGTAAACTCGGTGTGCGTCATACTCTTAATATTTCATGAAATGAGCAAAACATGGCTGGAGAAGGCTCTGCTGACAGGTTCCAGCTGCTCACCTTGTGCACGTAAGCTATGATTCAGAGCCACTTTTAGAGCCTATGTTGTGTTTTGTGAAAGATGAGGTCTTTGGACAAGGGTTTGGAGTTGTTAGGGAACCACCATGCCAACATTGATTTCAGAGTAGACTTCATCAAGTGGACTCCTATTCAACTGCTCTATGTTTCCACAACAAAAGAAACTCAGTGTTTTTGTTTCTTATTATGAATTCTTATGGTGAGTTCTCTCTTCTAGCATTTACAAAGCCCTTTAGTCCTTTACTGTTTCGGTTGCACTACTTGAATATCTCTCCAGGCTATCACCATGTTATCTCTTCCCTCTACAAGCCACGATACTTATTTTGCATAGAAGACCAAAGGAGGGCATTGTGTGCCGCTCAGTATGTGCGAGGCATTGCTGCCATCTCGCAAATCAGACGCATTTCTTTTCATTAATCCCTACAGTTATTTCTCACCCATGGAGTGCAGAGCCCGTGAAAAATTGTAATTATGTCCCAAATTGATTACCATACTGTTTCAGTGCCATGCTGGGAGATGTCATCCTGCACATCACACAAAGGTGTGTATGTGTGTGTGTGTGTGTGTGTGTGTGTATGTGTGTGTCGCTGTCAGGTGTGTGTATCTGCTTAGAAACACATATTCTAGTGGAATGAGGCTTGCCACAGCACACACTCCTGTCTAGAAACTCCATACAATCACCCATGCATGCACACGCCATTGTGTGTGAGCACTGCTTTATGGGAGGCAGGGGCCATAGAGTTGGGGTGGAGACCTCTCCATCCCAGCCTAGGCTTTCATGTGGACTTGCAGCGTGTGATTAAGGCCTCTGGACGACAGCTCTGACGTGTGCCATAAATAAGCAGTCTGGCAGACGTGCCTCTCTCTATTTTTTTGTCTCTCTCTCTCTCTCTGTCTCTTTCCTTGCCCACCTCATTCCTGCCTTCTCTTTAACCGCTGCCCTGAAATTAACACCTCCTTGAATGGCCCGTCTCAGACACATAGAAAAGACTCAGAAAGGGTGTGTGTGCTGTGCTGTTGAGGGGAAGAGAATGAGAGCCCCATGGCAGAATTTCTATCTTGCCACAAGACAACTGCTCTCCACTTCTCCTAATGTTTCAAGAACCCCCAATGTGAGAGGGACATGAGGTGAAAACATGAGGTGAGCTATACACTTCCAATGAAGAAGCAGGTTGCTTCCTGTGTGGGTGGCTGGGTGAGTGTGTGTGTGTGTGAGACAGACAGAGAGACTGAGAGAGAGAGAGAGAGAGAGAGATAGAGAGAGGGAGGGAGAAAGGCTGGTGCTTTGGCATAGAGCCCCACTCATTGAGATTCTGGTTTCTCAGGAAATTGGTAGTTAGGTGTTTGCCCATTAACCCTGATGAGATGCATTCCTGTCACGTTGCCATGGTTACAGTGCACTGTGTGTCTCAAGTGAAAATGATTTATGGAGAATTATAGACAATTTCATGGATAGGATATTACCTCTTCAAAAGTGAGACCCCCATAATACGTTTGTCTTCTGGTTATATCTATTTAATATTGTGCATCTTGACCATGGGCAAGACAGACATGCAGGGAGAAGATGCCTTGTGCACATGAACCACAGTGGAAAAGCAGCTGATGAAATGCGAAACTGATGACAGGCACAGAAAGGCTTGTGTGCTGTGGATCCTCAGCAGAAGCTAAATGGCAAGCTTCGCTCTTTGCTAGGGTGACACTGTCCATATGTGTTTGTTTTGGGGTGAAGGGTGGGGAGGGGTGAACTGGCAATGTCAGCATGCCAGGCCTTGTGGAGCTGTGTGTGTGTGTGTGTGTGTGTGTGTGTGTGTGTAAGGGGAGGCTCTGGAGAGAAATGCTGGGTGAAAAAGGCACGAACATAACTACTGCGTTGCCCAGGCAACCTGGAATTGTACACCGCAGAACAGAAGAGGTGGGGGAGGGGCGGTGGTCTAGCTGGACAGGTAATAAGATTGTATTGTGAGTGCAGTGGTCCCCCCCTTATAATGCACTGGATGCAATAGTTGGTAAACATCGGAGCTGAAGGTATCTTCCACAAAGCCAGTTTGAGGGCCAACTTCTGTCAAAGCAGGCCTTGCAACACAAGTGCCAGGGATGCCGTTTGCATTTCCTTTATTTCGATTCTTTAACTAATGGCCTTGCTGTTTCTTCATGACATTCTTGACTAAAGAGCATGACTGTGTGTTGTAATGATGATAATGTCCTTGAAGCATGCATGACCTCTTCAAAGGAGTCCTCCCTCTGGAGTGGGGCTGTCTCGGTACACAGTGTCCCTGAGTCGACTTTTGAGAAACTATGTTCATCTCATGTGAGCCTCCTCGCATGTCTTTGAGCAGCCTGGAGCCTTTCGAGTGGTACTATTGATGAAGATGAATGGCTGTTTGTGTGACCACATTACAAAGAGATTGTTCCACGTGACGTTTTTGTTTTGGGTGCTGGTTTTTGTCTTTGTCCGCTTTGGTACATGGACTTACAAATTATACTGTCATGGCAATCCAATCAGCAAGAGATTGTTTTTAGTCAGGGGAAACTCCTATTCTGTGTTTTGGAGGTTAATATGTACAGTGGCTTGCAAAATTCCCCTGCAAATCTTTAGTATTTTCTTGTTTAGAAAATACATCTACGCATATTTACCCAATCAGTGTTTTTGTTGAATGCATTTATTATTTAGTATTTCTGAAAGTTAAATAAATTGCCTGTTTATTAACATTAAAACTGATTAAGACCGGAGTATGCATTTACGAGGGTTCAACATAAGCAGTGGCCAGCTGGTTCAGGGCAAGCAAAAGAGTCCATTGGCCACCCACTGGCCTAATGTAATGTTATACACAACTTTCAATTTTGTATACTAATATAATATATCCATCAACTGGAGATTAAGCCCTTAAGCCCTTTGAATCAATTGTTTGAACATTACAATATGTACATGATGAAAACAATAACAGTTTTATGGAAAAGTGACATACAAGGGGCCAGTAAAAATCTGATCTACTGGCCCAAGGGGAAGTCATTTTGACTTTGTAAGGGTCGCCGCCATCAGTCGATTACTGAATGCAGCACAAGCTACTGTCAATGGACACAGAAGGAGGGCGGTTGGGTAATGGACTTGCATGGATGGTCCCTCACCCAGGGTTGCCAACTTTGGGTGTTTGGCTGAAGTGAGATTTTGTGAAGTTAAATTTTTCCCTAAACTTAATTTTAAAAATGTCTGTCCCCTGACGCTGACATAGCTTTTGCTTTGTATAATTCCTGATTTATGTAAAAAAATCTTCAAAATGTACAATTATTATTGATTGCACTTGAAAAGAAGACCAGTGTTTTTACCCTGTGGCATGGAAGGATTATGAGCCACAGGGCACAGACATGAAAAGGGCCCCTGAAAAAGGTAGTAGCTCAGCAATTCTAGGGGGGTCCGGGGGCATCCCCCCCCCGGTAGAAAAAATTGAAAAATAACCCCTTAAATAATGACTTCTGGCGAGTTTTCCTGAAAGAAATGGATTGAGACTTACAAATATGAATGTGTGTATGGATGTACATATGTATCAGGGATGGAAATACAATATTTTTTTCCACCTACCATTGTGGCTGGTGGATTCCAAAGTCTACCAGCCACTCAACTTTTTTTACCAGCCACTAGAGATACAGTATGAACATTTGATGAAAAATCATGACCAAAATGATCACGGTTATTGGTATTATTGCGATATGATAAAAATGTGCTGACTTTTTTTCTAAACCTACCATCAATGTTGGACAGAACTCATAATTGGCCTGCCCTTCATGCCCAGTAGCAACAAAACTAAATGTCAACAGAACAGCTAGTGTCATAAAAGTGGTGTGGCACAATCCACTGGTGTGAGTTCTGGAGCCATCCAACTTTATCTAACTCTATACTACTACATCATCTAATTTTCATATTATATCTAGGCTATATTTAACATTTAACATGTAGGCTATTTTCTATTTAGCCTGTTATGAAATCATGCATTGACCAATTTAAGCACACTTTTTTCACTAAAATACATGCATGCTTAGCATTTTGTGAAAATAAATCATTATGGCTACATTGACAAACTCTTAGCCATGAGGTGTATATCCTCTGATTTTAATATTTACAGATATATAGGTATTTAAGCACAGCTCAGTTTTAAGACACTTAAAGCCCAAACCGGATTACTCTGGAGGCTTATTGTACAGGGGATTGCATTACACCTTTGTGTTCAGTAAGGTCTGCTGTTTATTCTGGTTTACGGTTTGTCATGTGTTGAACAAAAAGTGTGTGAGATAATTCCACCTATATGAATTGAGATGAGCGCAGAGCTATAGAGTAATATGATTATTTCTCGAAAGTTAATTTTCTTGCGAACCGTTTATCACAAATAGCGTCTATAGCACCGTATAAAAGATGAGAAAAAGTGATTTCATGTGATGTCTGGGCTAGCCTACTTTGGGAGTAGTTCAACAGAGAAGAATGGGCGGCCACACTTTGTGTCCGTCTGCCTCATGTCTAAATAGCAGCGTGTTCCGACGGTGTCGCGGACCGGATTAAAATAGCCTAGTCAGCGAATCAACAATCAGAGAAAACTGCGCTGAGAACGTTGTAGGCAGATATTAGACCTACCTGCTGTTGGTCTAAAGACAAATGCCTTAAACTCGTCTCCTGTCATTTAGAAACAATGCTGTGGTCTAGTATAGTCATCAACAAAAAATGAAAGGATTGCAAAAAAAAAGAATGGATTTGGCGTGACATTTCTTGCGTGTGCGTGAGAGCGTGAGATTGGTGCTGAAAGCGTGTCACGCCAGATGCGTGAGAGTTGGCAACCCTGCCTCACCTCTTTATCATGGAGGATGCGGAATCCTAGCCTAGAAATCTAGACGCGCCCCTAGCGGCAGCAAATTACATGCTGCCAGGGCTAGTCTAGCAACTCTCCGTTGGCTTGTGAGCTGCAGAAATCGAAACTCAATCAGGCCAATGAAATCGTGTATAGAGTCATTAGGTGGGCTTAACATAATGATTGATGGCAGAGTTGCAACGGTTTGGCTTGAATTCCCTGCTACTTGAAAACAAATAAGATGAATGTTGCTGTTGGCGAACAGTGTGACACGAGTTAAGCTTTTATTAAGTTGGCAAACGTTTGAACTAGCCAACTAGCTCCGCTGGTGGGAAACGCATGGGACTTATAGTGCTGCCGCTGTCTTATTGCGTGCAGAGGGAATTTGAAAGACAACTGATTATCCCGCCCCTCTGAGCTGACTGAGCACTGCGAACTGTGACTGCCCAGACCCTACATTTTAATGTGGGTCTGGCTCGTCAGGCTAGCGGAATCCATGATTTCAAAAAACAATGACACGATTTGATTGGTTTAACCACATGACAGTTTCCCGCTTTGCCTTGGTCCATCTTACATGAGCTTGCGCCCAGATAAGATTGCAGTTTGTCTAGATCATGTCTAAATATGGTTTCTTCTTTGCTTGCTACAGTTTTTTACCAGCATTTGTGGATGGAGTTTCAAACTGTGTTCATAGACAATGTTCGCCTAAGTTTTCCTAAGCCCAGGCAACGATTTTCATTACAGAAACAGGTCTGTTTTTAAAGCAGTGCAATGAGGCCCCGAAGATTACGGCCATGCAATATTGATTTTCAGCCCTGTGTCTTGCGTACAAAGATTTCTCTGGATTCTCAGAATATTTTAATTATTTCAATTCTAAAATGTATTATAGATGATGAAATCCCCAAATTCTTCGCAATTGTACTTTGAGGAGCATCTATGCTTCTTAGATACTTTTTATACCCAGTTATAGTGCCAGTAAACCTCATTAGTTGTTCCTCCATGTGTTTTCCCTAGCATTACACAACTTTGCCAGCATTTTGTTGACGCTGTCCCAAAAGTTTTGAGATCTGTTTCTGGCATCAAATTTCAAACGAGAGTATATTTTTCATAAAATAGTACAGTTTGTCAGTCAATTGCAACATTTGATATGTTGTCTATGTTCTTTTTACAGCTAAATATGGGTTTGCGTTATTTGCAGATTATTATATTCTGTTTTTAATTACATTTTGCGTAGTATCCCAATGTGTTATGTATATGTATAGGTACATAGAGAGGGAGAGAGAGAAACTAGAAGGCTCGGGAAGAGAGAATGGCCTGAGGTGATTTGGAGGGGATAGGTTTTGACTAGATGCATCGCTTTTACGCAGGATACCTGTAACTGTTCCAAAACAGAGCCATAACTCTAGGCCTTTCCTGACCCGCCACTGGCAACAAAGTGTGGAAGGATAGCTCTGTGAAGGAGTCTTGGAAAACACTGTGTTTTTTCTTTTAATGACTCTGCTGGCATCTGTGTGATAAATTGTGTCATATGAGACATTAAAAAATATGATCCCTGGCTCTCAGTGAAGACCTTTCCAGTGACACACCACCTGTAATCATGTGGAGTAATAACAAGAAGTGAGATTTTTTATGCGCAAGTCTGTTATCTAAGGCATGACTTCACCCAAGTAAACATGGTTATGTGAAAGGCCTGCCAATCAGCTGAATTTACTATCAATAGGATCACATACATACAGACCTTACTAACCCCTTTCGGCTTTAAAATCACCTCAGTGTACAATCAGACTTTATATAAATGTATTTATATGTTACCATGGATCATCTGGATTTGGATCCAAATCAACAGGCTCTGTGTGGTTTCCCAATCCTGGGCACGTAACCTCTGTGTCAACTCCAGATATGCCGTTCCCTGTCAAGAGAGACCCATGATCATTTGGCTTTAAAGACACACACACACACACACACACACACGCACGCACGCACGCACGCACGCACGCACGCACGCACGCACGCACGCACGCACGCACGCACGCACGCACGCACGCACGCACGCACGCACGCACGCACGCACGCACGCACGCACGCACGCACGCACGCACGCACGCACGCACGCACGCACGCACGCACGCACGCACGCACGCACGCACGCACGCACGCACGCACGCACACACACAAGGCCATACAAGGAGCTATCAGGGTGCGAAGGACAGCCAGCATTGGGTCTGCAGCTGAGGGCAGTGGCGGTGCTTCTCAGCTGCCGTTTGGTTACTCCTCACGTTGAGAGCCATCTGATTATTTTGATGAAGGTCAAATGGCGGCCTTGGTGGCCGCAGAAGGGAAATATCTTGTGAAAGTGTTTTGAGAATGCCGGAAACAGCACAGAGGTCATCTACCCCACTAAGAAGAAGGTCTGACACATGGTGAGGTTGTGTTTCAAGGTCATATGGAAGTTTTGACTGTTCCTCATACAGATTTGCGATATGTTTTTCTCATCACTTGTGCTGATTACAGCGTAAGTATCTCACATTCAGCCCTTTAGCACATTTCTTCATACTCCCAGGGAGGCTAGTGATGGCATTATAATAAAGGCCCTTATTCATTCGCCAGACACAAAACCATCAAACTATTTCTTCAATCTCTCCCTCGCCACAAAGACCCTGTGTTGGGAAATTGCTATAATCTGTGTGTTGAGTGGTCGCCTCTGCTTTTCGGCAGCATGTTTGTTTGCATTTGTTTGTTTTGTCTTTTTTTGAGTCACTTAGTTCTTGAGAAACAGCCATGGTTGTCAGAGTGCAAAGCAAACAGAAACAAGAAAGGGTGAAAGGAAGCCAAGGAAAATAGGCATTGGACTTTTAGGAAGTGATAGATTGCATTGTGTCATGGCTTAGTCATTTCAAAGGCCAAGTGTGGTTTTGGTTATTAATTATGTTTCTGTTTTTTGGGCCCAATCAAGATTTCTGCTTGTGGTCATACAGAGGTTCTGCATTTCAAGGTCCCCGTACTTGATTTAGGCTGACGGGGACTTGTTAAAGTATTTTATTGATGTATGATCAAGAGATATCAAAATTGTCACATGAATTGGGAAACTGACGCCATGATGGAGTGGCGTAGTGCTCGTAATGTTTGCCCCGGCCACGACACACACACTTGTATGGGCCCATGTGTGTTTGCTGGATTCCCCCTGTGCAGTGATGGGGAGCATGAGACAATCTCGCCCACTCGCCCTTTGACCTCTCTTTGAGTGGGGTCACTTTGAGAATGTGTTGGTCAGCCGCTCTGGGGTGCTCTGGGATCTGATATGCCGTGGTCATGATTAATGCACTGAGGTGCGACAGCGTGACGCTAATGATCGCTTCTCTCCCACGTCCTCCCCAGCCACCGATAAGGGCCCAAGCAGTCAGAGCACTGATGGTCACTAAGGCATAAGGCATGATTTGGTCTGGGCAGTGTTGAACGGACACAGAAGGGGCCCAGGCTTCACCCTCCGACCTTTTAATTAGGAAAGTGCTCTCGTGTGAGTTGAGTCGACCAGCTACTGCTAGCAGCCATCAATCAATCAGCAAGCATTTGGGCAAAACTGACCGCCTTGGATTCCTGTTAGTGTGAGTTGACCCATTAGCAGAGCTCCCCCCTGGTTGTTGAGTGAACACTGAGGAACAAGAGTTCCCAGAACTGTGAGCTGATTATTTGCATGGACCCATGGGAACAGAACATGGACGAGTGTTCGGTTTCTTTCGAGAGCTGCACAGTCTTGCCTGCATTCTCTGGAGGTGTTTTTGACAAGGTCACCACTGTTTCTTCCTCCCACAGTTTTTTTTCTCCTCCTGCAATGTGATACAGTTGCTTCCAAATAGTTTCCATGAACCACGCACACAACTTTTTAAAAATCAGCATTGGAAAACAACAGCAACAGTGGAAAACTGTTATGGAACTTGTATTCAGTAGTAATATTTCAGCACTCCTATTCAGTAGTAATACAATAAACGTTGTCCACGGGTTGCCCCCCACCCCCTCTTCCCTTGTCCTCATGGTCATTAATGCGTAACTGATTTGTGCTGCAAGCAGTCAGTCCTCCAATGAGCGGTGTTTACAGTCTTGGAGCTCCTCATGCTCAATAAGTCTTGCCCTCGAGTGAGGCGTTTTCATTGAGTGGGACAAGACTACAGTCTGCCTCCATGGTTCTGATGCGCATTCCAGTCAACCTACAAAATGTAGCGTGAATCGGAATGCCATTCACGGACTCCCCGACATACACAGGCAGGCTACACAAAGGGCTCAGATTGATTCGGTCTTCTTCCCTGTCACACTTATTAAGCCACATGCCACATTGGACAATGGTCTTTTATTCAGCTATTTTTGTTTGGGCGTACTCTCACAATGCTGTTTTCATGGCGTTTTTGATGTGGTAGAGGGATACGTCTGCAAGTTATGATGTAGCCTTGTCTCCTCGTTTCGAGAACAGTAAAACCTTTTAAATTGAGTGCTAATTTCACCAAAAACGCTCCATGGATGCCTCGCTAGTGATTTGCAAGCGTTCATAGATCCATGGTCCTCCAATGATGACAGCAGCATTGGAGCCACTAGTGTCCTGAGGCTATTTTGCCACTCCAGCTAATTCTATTGCGCTCTGTGCTGACAGGTCCTCTGTCAGTGGCTGTGATCAGTGGAGGCTTTCAAATAGCACTTGATAGCAGCCTGGCAGGGCCACAATTAGGGAGGCATGGTCACCGCACTCTCTCATTGCCTCCGACAACCACTGTTAACTCCTGAGTGAGACACGCTCAAGGGTGTGCAGTCAAATAGACCTGTCTGCCAGGCTAGCGTGAAGACAACCACCACCGTATAACAACAACGAGGGCCTTTCAGTGAGATGGAAATGGACACAATGACCTCTTGTCTGAGGAGAGGGGAGGCTTTTGGGCTGGGGAGGAGAGGGACAGGCTGACATCCAGGCCCCGTCCCACCAAGCCACCTGTCTGAATGTCAGAGCGGCGAGGGACAAGCCGGCGTGGCGTCTACACAGGCGTCTCCACTCTCCTGCACTGTGACACAAACACTATTTCATCCTCCTGATAGGATGGACAAAATGGCAGTCCCAGCGGGGCACCAAAAAGAGAGGAAGCTGCACAAATGCAAGCGTGTGTCATGTGTGACAAGTAGCCCCTGCACAATTTAATCCAGGCAGCTTTTTGTTTAGCCACTATGAATGAATAGCCATTTGCAGAGTGTCATAAGAGTACAAACAAGTTATAATTGCTAAGCCAGGCCTGCCTGTGGCACAAGGAGGGTTCTATTTGGGTGGGTGTCTGCAGAGCCGCTCAGAGGCAGGCATCAACCCTCATTATGCTCTGCTCTCTCACCCCCCCCCCCCCCCCCCACCCCACCCCACCCCGCCTCTCTCTCCCTCTCTCACTCTTTCTTTCTCTCTTTCTCTGTAAACAGATAGTCTAGCACCATGCCTCTGACCGCTAGCTGTGAGATAGCCCTTTGAAAGGGGGGGGGGGTGCAGAGCAGCTGTAATGGCTAGCCAGGATGCCAAACACTGCCTTGGATATGAAGATGAGAATAAACAGTAGATAGTTGGAATGGATGGTCTCCAGATCCTCTCTGGATAGATTGTTATAAGCGTTCTGGATAGAGATAGGGTCTGGGCAGGCTTTCTGGTTAGATTTTTATATTTTCTGTGAAATAACTTCAAAAAGTGGTTTTGTTGTGTCTTGCCATGCTGCGTGCATCAAACTCTTTAAAAGAGTTTAAGGACTTTTCTAATACCATTCATTTTTATATCTGCACGTCTATCTAGAATGTTCAGATCCATTTATTAGCGTCAACATGGAAGAGGACAGATGTGGGGAAATGTAAGAGAATGAGGAGTTTGTGGGGGCTCTAAACACTTCCTGCAATCTCCTGCTAATAATTGAGGGTCGGAGGAGAAGCCGTAGGGCTGGTGGGCGAAGGAAGCGGGAAGCGAAGGATATTTTCAGCCGCTTGACAAAAGGTGCTGTGTCAGGCCCTCCCTCTCTCCTTCTCTCCCTCTCTCACTCTCTCTCGCTCTCTCTCCCTCTCTCCTTCTTTCTCTCCCTCTCTCTGTCTCTCTCTCAGATGCACCGTCTCGCTCTGGCTGGCTGGGTCTGTGAGGATGTGACGCAGATACCAAAACGAGAGCCGGGCTGAGCTCGGAGACCTGAGCTGAGGGAGTTCGGACATCAGAGTCCGTCGGAATGCCTTTTCCTGACACGCCGGCCTCCCACACTGTCCCTTGTCTTCATCATACCTCTTGACTTGTAATGTCCTTACTGTATGAATACTTTAAGGTGTGTGTGTGTGTGTGTGTGTGTGTGTGTGTGTGTGTGTGTGTGTGTGTGTGTGTGTGTGTGTACCTTTGTGTTTGTGCTTATGTGCTTAAGTGTTGCTAGTTTGGAACAGATGTGGGTGGTTTGACAGCTGATGCTTTTACAACTTGTAAACCACACGGTGTCATTCTCTCAGACATTTTAGCGGCTATTGTCTTGCATGCTTTCCCACAAGGTTCCTCCATAATCACACCGACGCAGCAGCGATGGTGGGGACCAGAGACATGTCACACACACACACACACACACACACACACAATATGACATATGATTTCCCTCCAGAAGTGTCCCAGTAAGAGAGCGCTCCGCTCCGCTCCGCTCCTTTGGAGCCTGGGGTCTGTGGGTGTTGGCCCGTCTGGCATGAGGTGCGGCTTGTGTGTGTGGCCTGCTGCGGCTGTATGGAATGAGCAGCTGCCCGGGTGTTTGGACGAGACGGAGTGGGCAGGGGTGGGGGTGGGGGGTTTGTGTGTTGTGAGCGGAGGCCTTCACCACCACGTCTCCCAGCGGACCCAGCAGCATGCCACACCAGTCACCCTGACCCCCCAACAGCCACTACCACACACACGGTCCCCAAGCAGCCACACAAGGGCAGCAGTGGGGGTGGGCATTTCCATTTCACTGCGTTGCACCTTCCTGCTACGCCACAGATTTAAGATGCTAGAGGAATCTTAAAAAAGATCAGCGTCTCTTTGTACTTATGGACTGGAGGATGTTTCTAGCATTTACTTGTAGTTTATAGGTTATGGTTATAGTTTAAGGTTGTATTTTATGGTTATCATGGTTATAGTTTATGGTCATTATGCTGATATTGCCTCCTTATAGCTTTCAACTAGGATTAAATGAAACATAATGCTTTTTTATATGAAAATGGTGCATGATGGACCTTAGTAATTGTATTGAGGAAAGAAATTATTTTTTTTCTATTTTAATACTGTTGATATTTAGTTTTAGATATTAATTTTCTCGTCTCTGCAACCATTTTAAGTGTTTGCATAATGTGTGTATTTGTATTGGGCATTTATCCCCTGCAGTTCCCTGCTGTAGAGAGAGAAGGGGAGAGAGGTGTTGCAAGGGGAGCTGAGCCACCTCCTCAGGAGCAAAAGCTATGATGTAATGCTTCAGAATGAGCAACCCCCCTCCCACCCCACTGCTTCTGATTTTCCCCCTCCCTCTCTCTCTCTCTGTCTCTTTCTGCCTCTCCATCCCTCTGTCGCTCTCTCTCGCTCTCTCCCCTCCCCTCTCCCCCTCCCTATCCGCTGCCTCTGCTGATAGTGGTAGTGGCTGGTGTCTGCGCGTGTGTGTGTGTGTGTGTGTGGAGCGAGCCGCAGCTCTGAGCATCTCCGGGGGGATCCCATGCGCCCTCCTCTCCTTCTGTCCCTCCTTGACACACGGCCGAAGCCCAAGCCTGTCCGCCTTCGCTGCTGCTGCTGCCGCTGCTGCCAGCCTTCGCAGACCCTCGTCCTCCGCCACTCAAGGTAAATCCACTGACCTGAGACAAAGGACTGTGTTTGAATGCAGATTGAATGTGTGTGTGTGTGTGTGTGTGTGTGTGTGTGTGTGTGCGGATGAGGTACAGGGAGATAGATAGAGAGAGTGAGTGAGAGAGGTAGAGAGAAAGAGAGAAGAGCCGGTAGAGAGAGTGGGGAGATGAGTGCAGAAGGAAGCGCGTGGCGTTCGCCTCCGTGTGCCTGCTGAATTGGCTGAATGAATAGGCTGCCTGGCTGCGAGAGAGAGCCTGCTGTCACCGCGGCGCTGGGTGCCATGGCAATAGATTGCATTCCGTTCCCCGTGGCTGCTGCCTTTGCTGGTGCCGCTGACTCTTCCCCCACTCCCTCTCTCTCTCCGTCTCTCCCCAGCTCACTCTCCATCCCTCCCTTCTTCCCTCTTGTCCTTCCACCCGGTGCTCAGGGCTCGTAGTAAGGTGTTGGTTACCATGGTTAAAGAGTGGAGGATACCTGTGCTAGCAATTTATATTCTTCTGTGTCTTTTCTGTGTGACGGTGTGTATATGTATGTGTGCGTGAGTAGGTGATGTGCTCCTGTGTCATTATGGATGCTAGTCAGAGTGTAAATGTAAATTCACCTGCTCAAACAGCTATATGCCATATTTGGAAAAAAAATATTTACATTTTTTCCATCTCTTTGCTCACAGCATATTTGACTGACTTTGACTGCCTTTTTTGCCATCATGTCATGACGTGAGAGTCCTCCTTACTCCCTCCTTTAAAAAGTGCAGAGGAAGAGGAGAGGAGAGGAGGGGAGGGGAGGGGAGGGGAGGGGAGGGGAGGCTGGTGTGATGTGAGAGGGGGATATGGGTGTGTGCATGGACAATGGATTTCTGTGAGGACAAGGTCCCTCTGCATGGAGGCAGGGCTTCCCTTTGCTTGCTTCGCTCTGGTCCATATCTCTCGTGTAACGCAGAGGGCAAATGGATTAGAGCACAATGATTCTTCACTTCTCTCCAGTCAGATGAAATCCAGTCTTAGATTTCATTGTAATTGGACTATATTAATGGGGATTTTGGTCATTAAGAGGAATAAATAGCTTGTGATTTTTTTTTAACCAGAGGATTCCCTGCTCCCATACTCTGTCTGTTTCTGCTTAAATATTTTATACATCTTGTCTGCTCCAGATGTGAATGTGGTCATGACTAATTTATTTAGAGGATTTTTTCACTCTCACCAGTGCAACCAAATACCAACACCCCGAATGGCAATTTTGCATAATTAATTGGTGCGCTAAGTATCGCTAATTAAAATAACTTGCAGTTTGGTTGAAGATAATTTCAGCCCAGAGTTCAAACTCATTGAAATAAAAATGCCCTAATGGCAGTGATGGTGGTGGTTTGCAGTGCTGGTAATGTTGGGAACCCTGACAGTAATGCTTCCTTTATGTTTTCTCATCATATTCTTTTCACTGTCAGCCATTACCAATGGCATATTGTATTCCATAAGCCAAGCAGCAGTCTCAAAATGCAGAACGTGGTTATGATATACAGTATCGGTTGTCGCTCACAGTGCTGGAAATGGATAGGGGTGAAAATCTTTTGTGCTTCATGGTTCTTTGGAAGCTGCAGAGTTGGGGGAGAAGAGAAGGCCTGCTGGGAGTGGCCATCAGGCGTCACGTGGGCTTGCTGTAGGGTCATGTCATGATTTCCCCATGGGTAGTGGTTGTGTTTACTGGGGTATGAGTCTGGCGTCTACAAACACACTGCTCAATTGGCAGCCAAATCTTCATGGACTTTATGAAGGTCTCTATAGAGTATAAGTATAAGTATATATACTCTTTTGATCCCGTGAGAGAAATTTGGTCTCTGCATTTATCCCAATCCGTGAATTAGTGAAACACACTCAGCACACAGTGAACACACAGTGAGCACACACTAATCCCGGCGCAGTGAGCTACCTGCAACAACAGCGGTGCTCGGGGAACAGTGAGGGGTTAGGTGCCTTGCTCAAGGGCACTTCAGCCATGCCTACTGGTCGGGGTTCGAACCGGCAACCCTCCGGTTATAAGTCCGAAGCGCTAACCAGTAGGCCACGGCTGCCCCCAAACACAGACATAGACTGCTTCTCTTAATGGGTTAGGAAGAATGGCCTTTTTTTCCAAGAATGTAAAAAGGTCCGGTGCTAAAATTAGAGAAGTCAGTCTCATTTTGACCTTAGTGATACACTTTTGTTGGCATTGTGACATTATAGAGCCAAGCTCCATAGGATTGTCCAATGATGCGCTTGGTGACCACGCATTTCCTCTGAATGCCTCCTTGAATTGATTTTCTGTGGCAGACTTTCGACCTGGAGTGAGAGGAAAAGCTGAGTTTATCGCCTCAGTGTTGAGGTGCGATGAGGTGTGTTCCTCTAGCAACACCCATGCTATTTGCTGGGAAAGCGATAAAGTTATTCTTGGGGGGTTGATTTTACACACTCTACTTCATTTGGGTGTGTGTGCGCGTGTGCATGTGCGTGGGTGTGTAAAGGGGTGGGGGTGTTAGGATGGTGCAAGGGAGATTTGCCCTGTGATGCCTGAAGACTAGAAATAGTGTGGCAGCAGGTGTGCAAAACTGTTCTCGAGGAGGCGAGAGGAACCTTTTAAAATAGACCCCCATCTGAGGGTGTCTTCCAGTTACAGAGAGAGAGAGAGAGAGAGAGAGAGAGAGAGAGAGAGTGAGAGAGGGACAGCCAGACAGAGGAAAGAGTGAGAGAGGCAATGAAGGTGAGAGAGAGAGGAGGGAGCGAGAGAAAGAACCAGAAAGTGAGAAACATAGAGAGAGAGAGAGAGTGAGATACCAGAGAGTGAGAGAGACAGAGCGAGAGTAACAGACTGAGGAAGGGAGGATGAAAAAAGAAGACGAGAGGAGAACCTCCTGCCTCAGGGAGCCGTGCTGCCATATAGAAGCCTTCTGTGTCTCCCCACCGCTGGCAAGGTCATCGCTTCAGCCCGAGGGAGGAGAGCACCAGGGCTGACCGCAGAGGCCTCTCTCACAGGCTACCCCCCCCCCCCCCCCATTTAATACCAGAGCTCTGCGTGAGCAAGATACACACTGTTCCTTTGTGCGCCTCTTCCCAAGAAGTGGCCCCCAGCTCGATGGAAAACAGGCCCCGGGGGGCCTCGGGTGGGAACAGCTACATAAATTTCTGTCGCTGTCACCGCGTTGTGTTGGTCTGGACTTCTGTCCACATTTTGACGGGGCTCAAGATTCCGAGAGTGTTCTGGACAGTGTTCATACATGGGAGCCTGGCCCGTGTGAAATCGTTTTTTTGTGATATCGTCGGCAAAAAGGATGAAATAAAAAGCTCGTTTTCATGTCTGCCGGTCCTGATGGGTGTGTGTGTGTGTGTGTATGAGTTTGTGTGAGAAAGTGTGTTTTGCAGGTGGCTGCTTCCCAGGTTATGCAATGAAGGGAGAATTGAACTTCCTGGCGCAGAGAGCCATCCAGCTCTGAAGCCCTACCGGGGCTGAGGTTGTATGATTAAAGCGTTGAGTGTGGATGAAAGCTTGGCTACAGAGTGGCTCCCTGTACAGACACACACACACACACACACACACACACACACACACACACACACATATGCACACACAGTCCCTTGCTGTGTTTGCATGCTGAGCTCTTAGCAATTTCTTTCCCTATCATCTTTCTGATAGAACATTATGAAACATTACGGACTTTTTGCCAGCTGTCTCGGAGAGCCAGAGTTTCTGCCCAGGTCCATTGTACCCAAAGAAAAGGAAACATAGGCCAGTTTTGTTCAAGTCTCTTTCACATTTCGAGAGATGTCTTGACTAAATTAGTGCTGTTCTTTTTGGTGTGCACAGTTGCAGCATGTAGCCTCAAAGTGCTCGTCAAAGCTGCCGATGGCAATGAAAAGAAGAAGACAGCAGTAAGTCATTTGTTTTCATTAGTCAGAGCTAATTAGTGTTCTATTTGATGGAGCCCAAAGGCCTGGCTCCTATCAGACGCTTACAGTATGTTTGGTCTGAAACTGCTGGATGCCCTCAGACGCCAGTTGCTCTCATAAAACCTTGACCTCACACACACACACACACACACACACACACACACACACACATATAATCACACTCACACAGAGATATGTTTTGACACCCAGATACCCATTATCCACTGCACCTCTGAGGGCAGAGTGACATGTAGTAAGATTACATAAGTAAGATTCCATCCTTAAAATCATCAGGTAATGATTGTGTCAGTAAAATGAAAAAAAAAAAAAAAAAACTCTGTTTGAGTTTTGTATATGAGTAGTGTCAATGGGAGTAATCATTTTGGTGCAGCATGAAAAAAAAATGTCTAAAATATATTATAATATGAAGTAGAAAACTAGCCAGGGTTAAAAAGAGTTGTCTAGTGAACCTGACACCTGTATTGTGTGCTTAATTATTCGTGCCTTTCCTGTCCATGGGGGGCTTGCGGCCGTGCGAGTGTGTGCTTGGGCAGGGGGTAAACGGCTCTCTGCATGCCGCTGGGCGTCCGAGGGAGTGCAGACATGAAAGTGAGCCGCGGCGCTGCTGCTTTGATATGGACACAGAGGCACCTGCGCTGCAGAAGAAGGAAGTTTCTCTCTTCTTCGCCCAGGATGCTGGATGAATGTTAAATACAGGTGCATTCTCTCTGGAGGAGACTGTCAGACGTATCTTTCTCTCCTCTCTCTCTCCATCATACTCTCTCTTTCTGCTTCTGTCCTCACTCTTCTGGTTTCACTTGTCCCATGTCCCTGTTTCAGTCTTTGCTGTCTAGCTTGCTCTGCTGTCTGTACTATTTTCTCACTATCCCTCTTGTTGTGTTGTGCTTCTCCTCTACCTACTTTCCACACACACACACACACACACACACACACACACACACACACACACACATACACATACACACATACTTACACACACATACACACACATACATACACACATACATACACACACACACACACACACACACACACAGGCAGGAATGCATAGACTCTCTCCACCACTCCGGTCTCTCACGTGCACACTCATCTACTTCTCCTCTCACTGCACTACTGAGAACTGGCTCTCCACATCCATTAGAGAAAACCATATTTTTCACCACTGACAAGATAAAGAGAGACCACAACTTTCACCTGGATCAAATGGAGACACAGAAGGAGACCACAGGAATTCATCCCTTTACATTCATCAACCTGACTGAGGTCGCCCTTTATCAGGTGCGCTCATCTCCATATGAGCCTGAGGGGCAAAAAGACAAGGCAGAGGAATAAGTCATGCTCTGTGTAAACTTCCTAGACTGGAGTTATACCAGGTCTACTTACAGCCAGTAGCTGCTGAGGAATTTTGTTTGTGTTGATGATTGACAGGCAGCCGAATCCGCAACACGTCTGTGATCTTGGTGACGGACCTAAGCCAGTCAGACTGCAAACAGTGACTCAGGAAGATTAGTGGAAATATTAGAAGACTGATTTAGGCCTTTACTCTTTTTGGTTGAGAGGTGGTTTGGTTGGTAGGTGGTTTGGTTAGGAGGAGGTAAAGGTAGTATAGTGACTACAGAAGATTCCATTCTCTCCATTTCCCTACTTTAGTGTCATGACAGGCATTGTGCGTGTGACTGTGATCTGTGCAAAGTGTGTGTGCATGCGTGACTGTGTGTGTGTGCATGTATATGTATGTGTGTGTGAGAGTCACTCACCATGACTTGTGTATGTAATCGGTGATAAATGTTACTTTTGTAACTGAGGTAGTATTGCATATGATGTCATATGTCCTGCAGATATGGCTATAGGGTGCAGTCACATGATCTGTAAGAAGATATGTCAATGGCTCCAGTTTTTCGCTATTGAATTGTGTTTTGACTCACTAACATTGATCTGCTTTCTCTCCACCCCCCCCACACCCCTTGAAAAAGTGAGGCTCATAAGTGTGTAATAGAATGCATAATCACTATCCCGTGTATGATAGTATGCATCATTGCTATCCTATATATTTGCCTATTTTTTGGGGATGTTGAGTTCAAGCTGTCAGAACATTTGGATTCAAACTGTTAAACAGGAATGCATTATTTTTCTTCTTCTGCCTTTTAAAAACAAAACTGTCACTCAGTGTTCACTGAAGCTCAATCTTTTCTCTTCCAATCACCTCCTCCAGACAAATCTCTGTGCTTATCCTCATTTCAAGGTTGTTTTACCTCTAGTAGTCCAACATATGATATTAAATTGACCACTGAAATGCACAGGCATTGTAGAATTCAATTCCAGGTATGTCCTGTTCATGGTTTATATCAAAACATTTCACTTATTAGTTTACTGACCATGAAGTTATTAGAGCTGCAGTACCCTTTTCGATCTATAGAGGTCAGGGTCAGAGCCTGCCTGAAAGGGGTCACTCACTGTAGATGCAGGGGATCATTTCCTGCTAATCTCTCATAGCATTCATAAAACCAGACTGACTAGGAGATAAAGGCTGCTCTGAGTTTTGTGGATGAGTGTGACATGGAAAGCTCCAATAGCTGAGCTAACTTGTCTTCAGACACTTTTTTGCCCTGGGTTGGAAGACGGAGTTGAAAACAGACCCAAACTTGGAGCGTCTTCTAGCTGAGCAGTCTGGAGGCCCCTGCAGTTCAGCAGCTCCTTTCTGGAAGATAGATGGTGTCTGAGAGTGTGTGTGTGTGTGTGTGTGTGTGTGTGTGTGCGTGTGTGTGTGTGTGTGGTGGTGGTGGTGGTGGGGGACCTTTACAGAGCTGTCTGTAAAGTGTTCACGCCACATCAGTCACTCAAACACTTTGAGATAAAAATGTCACTGCTTTGTCAGATAGGGCGGCTGGGTGCGCGTAAGAGCGCACCGTGAACGCTGCCTTTGTTTTATTTTGATTAACCTCGAAGGTCAGACTGCCAAGTTGAGAAAAGTTACTTTTTGTGGAAGAAAAAAAGAAAAAAAAAACACAAATAATAAAATTACCCAATAAACCAAGCTCTGCATTGTAGAGCAAGATAAAAACATGGCCGTCGCTGTCTCCATGCCCCTCCTAAGATCTGTAGTGAAGAGAACTGTTATCTTTCTGTTTCCTCTTTAGGGGGTAACATGTTAAACAAATGGCTTTATCGTGGCACTCTAATTTGCACAAATCTTCTAATTAATTTGTAGGAATTGACCTGTCAGCGTGTCCTCTGGGTTTTAGATAGACAGCAGGAAAGGGCTCGAGACTTCTTATTTCTCTCCAGAGTGTGTTTTTTTAAAAGCCATTTATTTATTTGTGCCTCTCGAACACTGATTTGCTTGCATTTTGCTTTCTGCTCAGCTTTCATGCAAGTGATTTCTGTTCTGATTTACTCTAATTTGTGGTTATGATTCCTATAATTCCTCGTGCAGATATATCTGTTATATTTCAGTCTGAATGCCACAATAGAGACTCACACCGGCAGGAAAGTTTTAATCATTTGACATCCAATCCTCTCGGCTAGGAAATGGGGGAAGGAGAAGTATTCTTTGGTTGTTGTTGTTTAACCAGAAACTAACTTACTGCCCCATCCCCCCTCAATCCACCCCACGCCGCCCCACCCCTCCACCCCCTCAGACCCCCATTGCTTTAAGAGATTTATGTACTGCTGCTGCCGCTGTATTGGGGTGGGGTAGGGGTGGACGAGGCTTTGGTAATGTAAACATGAATCTCAGCATATAAATATTTAAGCCGTTACAGAAGTAATGCTCGCCAGTTGGCATTTATCAAATGCATGAAAAGATATGCAAAAACTACCCTCCACTGAGATATCCACTCTGGCCCATGGCATTTTAATGCCAACCACTGCTGCAGCCCACTGGGTCATAGGCAGCCACTGATGGCTTGTCCGGTGGTTGTCTGCAGAAGCTGTCCTGGCCGAGGCCAGCGGAGGTGAAAAGTGCCCTGAGCACCAAGCCTCATGTGGCAGCAGACAGCAGACTGACGTATAACACCTTTAACAGGTCTGGCTTTTGCTGCAGCAGGAGCCCAGTTTTCCAGACGGAAGTGCAGTGTGTGTGTGTGTGTGTGTGTGTGTGTGTGTCTGTCTGTCTGTCTGCCTGCCTGCCTGCCTGCGTGTGTGTGTGTGTCTGTCTGTTGGTCTGATTGATTGGATAGTTTACAAGGGGTTTCTCTTTTGTTGATGTGGTCTATGGATAACATGCTGGACCATATTAGAGTAAGAGGTGATTTTTGCACTGCAGTAGTATGATAATACTGGTTTATGATTACATTATAATATCAGATTTTAATGACCATAAGGGATGCTGACAAAGTCCTACATTCCTGGGTTTGTGTTTCAGCGGCTGGGCTTGTTCAAATGAACTATGCGGCCAACCCTTAATGAGCTTTAAAGGCTGTGCACTCTCGGTCATCTTTGGCTTTTTCAGCCCAGACCTTTTCTGAAAAGCTGAAACGCAGAGCTGCAGTCTTGGCGCACCGGGCAGTCCACAGACTGAAGAGCCAGCAGACACCGGTGTCAGAGGGTCTGGTTCCTGCCTGCACTGTAAATAAGACGTCTGCTAAGTGGCTCAGAAACCGGGGGGGGGGGGGGGGTCACGTGAACTTTAGGAATCTCAAGCTTGCTCACCGTTTCTGCTATACCCAGCTATCCCCTGGCTGGCATTCTAATGCATGACACCTCTAAAACTGCCACCCCGGCTCCCTCCTTCGCTCAGGGTACTAATTTAACTCTTCTATTCCAGGGAAGGGCCCTACTCCAGACCATTGGACTCGGTTGTTTATTCAGGTGCTCCTAGATTTTTCTTGACATCTGTTTTTGTTGTGAATGACCTCCCGTGACCTCTGCGTTAACCAGGTGAAGGACCAGGAAGAACGAGGCTCTGCCTTGTGTCTTCAACCCTCTGTCCCTCTTTTGGCTTTCATTCATGAGAAACAGCCTCATTTTCTCCTCAATAACAACTCATTTTGTCCTGGGATAAAAACAAAATCCCCTACTGTGACTTAAAACACAATTCAAAGAAGCAGTATTGTTTTTCGTTTTCCCTCTTAACGCTAACTATATTGTAAGGTGCTTGCCACTCTGCCAGGATCAACACCGCGCACTAATGCTATTCAAATGAAAGGGGAGCCGGGGCTTTGCCCGCTGTGCTGGGGGAGTATGCAGTTTCACGTTTGGACAGTGGTCCTTTCTCAGGGCATGAAACGCTGTCTTCAGTCCTGACTCAGGGACCCTCGGAAGCAAGCTGGCGTCAGATAAACCCTGAGGACTTTCCTAATAGATGTAGTGTTCTTTTTTCTTGGCAGGACTTTTAATTCTTACCTTGGTGTATTGACGGCTGGCCTGTCACCTTAAGGGGTTAGGTCAAACCTATCCCAGGACTTTTTTTAAAAGGGTTGTATTTTATTTTTTTAGATAGTGTCACTAAGTGCAGTGAAACTGTTTTTACTCCTTTGCGGTATATGCATATGAAGATTGAGACTGAAAGCAGGTTGAGAACAATTCAAGGTTTTCTTTCACTCCTTTTGAAAAGTCTGCGTCCAAGTACACCACTCCCCTCCTTCTCCTGTTTCTTCTCTCCCTCTCTCGCCTCTCTCTCCCCCCTCTCTCCCTCCCTCCCTCTCTCCTCTCTGACAGAGCATGAGGGAGGGGCCTCGTGATTACGCCAGAGGCAAGTGGCTCCAGCTCTGCGTGTCACACTCGCTCACACACTCCCTCTCTCTCTCACACACACACACACACACACTCACTTACTCACTCACTCACTCTCACACACGCATGTGAGCGTGCTGATGCAGAGAGACAGACCGAGAGCGAGAGGGGGGACAGCAGACCTTGCGCTGGACTACAGGACCATAGAGCCCTGTTGCGGACACGCTGGATAAAGCCACCACTCAGCCGTGGACTGAAACTTCAAGGGATTTCATTTCAGCTCGCGACCGCTCTCTACGATTCTCCGAGGGGGGGGGGGGACTCTAAAAAGGAGGGGCTTTTCATTACACACACACACACACCCCCAACCCCAAACTAGTGAAGATTACTCAGACTGAAAAAAGAGGCGCTGGTGAATAGAGAGTAAGTGAATCTTCAAACACCTCTCTCTTTCTCTCTTTTCATTTTTGCTTTCTTTCATTTTGCCTTTCCCTCCTGCTCGCGCTCGTGTTCATTAAGGACGCTAACTGTCTGTGCTGTTAATCATTGATGTGGTTCTCCGCTGGGATCGGGTTACCGGGAGAGACGTGGGGGTTTACTGCCTTGTCACCCTGCTGTTATTACCTGGTGTGTGTTTTTTAAAGGGGGGGGGGGGGGGGGGGGGTGGTTGCTGCTGCTAAGAGCTGAGAGTGGGGGTTTGTTGTTGCTGTTTGCTCTTTATGTTGAGAGCAGAGTGCGGGTGTCTGTGTGTGTGTGTGTGCGTGCGTGTGTGTGTGTGTGTGTGTGTGTGTGGGGTGTGGGGGGGGCATCGTAGTAGTGGGTGTAAGATGACATGAGGCAGTCCCCTCGTCTGTTTTAGAGCTTATCATTAGGGTGATGGCAGGGCAGGGGAGTCGCACCAGTGCAGTGCAGCCCAGGCTGTTGTTTGTGCCGTGTGTGTGTGTGTGTGTTTCAGATGATTGTAAGTTAACCACTGTATTGTGACAAAA
The DNA here is from genome assembly GCF_018492685.1 of Alosa sapidissima. Classification (NCBI taxonomy): domain Eukaryota; kingdom Metazoa; phylum Chordata; class Actinopteri; order Clupeiformes; family Clupeidae; genus Alosa; species Alosa sapidissima. Next base: position 6,589,393 of record NC_055967.1, on the reverse strand, counting down.
GTAATAATTTAAGCATGTGAGTATTAAAGGATGGCAAACTGGCTCTGTGTCTGGGAGTGTGTGTGTGTGTGTGTGTATGTGTAAGTTTTAAAGAGACGGTTGTCAGAAAAGGTTGTATAGCTGTGGCTGCTATGGTGTGTCCTTGTGTGTGTATTAGTGTAACTGCGTGTGTGCAAGTGTACATGTGTGTGTTGGTTGTGTTGACCTGTCTGTGCACTGCGGCTGTTGTGGCCAGCGTGGGCCTCAGAAAGAGAGAGAAAAAAGGAAAGAAAGGAGGAGAGAGGAAAACAAGGGAAAATCACTGTGGGGGTTCACAGGATTTGGCCCTGATTGGACTTTTCCTGACTTCTCATTGTAGTTGTGGCAGTTGCTACATTGTGTGTGTGTGTGTGTGTGTGTGTGTGTGTGTGTGAGGATTAGAGAAGGATAGATCACGGGAGAGAGCATGTTATTTGATGGCACAGCCGGCAGATGTCACATAGTTGTGTGTGTGTGTGTGTGTATGTGTGTGTGAAGTCAGACTTCAAGACATCTTGAAGCCAGCAGGTGTGAGTTTGTGAAAGTCAAGCCGCTCCACCGCGCTCTGCCTGCCTGTCAGTCAGGGTGTGATTGATGCCCATCGATGCGTAGCGGCCATCCACGCTCATCAGCACTGGAGCAGAAACTACAGAGTAGCCCTAGTGGACTCAGGCAGGCCTGACTTCACCACCACGCTGACAGCTCTTTCTTCTTGTGTACTCAGCCAACTATAAACAGGATGCAAAAAACTAACACTCTGTCCTTAAATGTTACCACTGCTGCTGCCACTGTTGCTGTTGCGGCATCCAGGAAATGCTCAAGGCCGTATTTCGTTAATTATTCTGTTTCAGTGCAATTTTGGAATAACCCCCCCCCCCCCCCCCCCCCCCCCCCCACACACACACACACACACACACACACATACACACACATTCAAGACAATCAGCTTATAACTCAGTCACTCTTCTCTACCGACCACTTACCTCAAGTTTATTTACATGTCATGGGAAAGAACCAGTCAGTGGCTTGCGCTCTGAGATGTAATGAAAACCGGATGGAGCCTAGCGCCAGTATGAGGTTTCTCTCTCCGAGGCCAATTTTATTTTAGCCCAGTGGATTGATTGCCCCTTTGGTGTGCCAGTGGACAGCTGGACAGGGGAGATAACCATCCCTGCCCTTGCCCTGGAGCTTGTAGCCAAATTACCCACAGCGGACATCAACTGCAACCGCATGACAAAGGAGAGGGAGAGAACTCGACCCAGACCGATTTATCTCAACCAAACGTAAACACACCTATTTTCTTTTAGTGTCTTCCATCTGGGGTGGTGCCTGTTTTGTAGTCCTGTGATGGTGATGCTTTAAGAGGGATTTATGTACTAGTGATGGTGTGTGTGTGTGTGTGTGTGTGTGTGTGTGTGTGTGTGTGTGTGTTTTTGTGTGTGTTGGGGGGACGGTGGCTGTCGGGGGGTCAGCTTGTGCCGCCGGCCGTGCCCTCCGTGTTTTTCTTTGGTCTGATCCATAAAGACAACAGCTGGCAGGAGTGTTCTGGGCACCGGACCCGCGACAATGAGCCGCTTGTGTGATGCTGTCAGAAAGTGTTTGGCTGGTTGGTAAAAGACGGTGCCTGTTATATCAATAGCTCACATGTGGGGCCACTAGCTTCTCGCTCACGCACACACATACAAATTTGTATTTATACACAAATATGTATTCACATACAACAGTAATGTCATGGAAAATATGGACATTTTATTCAGTTTATTTAGTCTTGCCATTTATTTAATGGAAGAGGAGTTGACAGATTATTCGTATACTTTATGTGTGCGTGTCATTGTACACACACACACAGCAGGTAAAGTGCATTGAGATGTCCAGGGTCAAGAGGTTGCGAAAGGAGGGGACACAAGAGACACACACACACACACACACACACACACACACACACAAACACAAACACACAGCTTCTGTGCAGTGCAGTCTTCAGTGACCTGGTGCAGTCAGCAACCTGTTAGAGATTATGGGGCAGGGAAAGAAAAAACAGGGGGAGCAGAGAGAGAGTGAAAGAGAATGAAGGAGAGAAAGGGAGCTCTATCTGAGGAATAGAGTGTGTGTACTGTGTAAGCCTCCCCTTGCGTGGCCTCTCTCCCCGCCACATGTTTCCCATCACAGACCCCATATCCCAGGGGTATTTTTGCAGCATTAGGCTGATTCCTCTTCTTTGGTTGACTTACGTCCTCTCTCAACCTGCTTCAATGAACCAAACAGAGAGAGATAGAGTTTGTGTGTGTGTGTGCGTGTGCATCTCTCTCTCTCTCTGTGTGTGTGTGTGTGTGTGTGTGTCTCTCTCTCTCTCTCTCTCTCTCTCTCTCTCTCTCTCTCTCTCTCTCTGTCTCTCTCTCTCTCTCTCTGTGTGTGTGTGTGTGTGTGTGTGTGTGTGTAAAAGACATATGTTTGAATTTAGGTCATGCTATTGGATCTGGTCATAAAAAAAAACGCTGAATGTAAATAAATGTGTGCCGTACTTCCTCACGCCTTCCTCCAGGCAAAGGTTTTAGTCAGGATGGCCCATGCACCCACAGCACATACCTTGACTGAGAGGAAGATGATTCACGCCTCTACCTATCTGAGTATGCTGTGCACCAGCACTCATGAGAAGAACTACTTCAGAGCAGGGGAGGCGTGCTTGGTTCATCACAGGCCTGTTTAGTTGGCTCGTAACGCTGTGAATGGGTGCTCACTGTGAAATCGTCCCGTCGCCTGTGATGCGACTGGCACTAAACCAGGCCCAAATGAGCACTGCTAAGTGCTAACAGGGTAGGAGACAGGGGACACGCTGAGCCGTGCAACAGCCTCGCTGGCGTTAACCTTTGACTCAGATAGCAGATGAGTCTGGAGATTGACACGCATCAGACTCAGACCAGATCCAGGCTAGATATAGATCAGATCTAGGTCAGATATGGACCAGGTCCAGGTTAGATAAGGACCAGGTCCAGGCTAGATAAGGTACAGGTCCAAGCTAGATATAGACCAGATCCAGGATCGATATAAAATCTAGACTAGATATAGACTACATCCAGGCCAGACTTGAGCCAAATCCATTCTATAGCCAGCAGCTGCTTTTCAGTGACTGCTTTGTTTTGCCTTTTCATTTTTTTTTCAGGCCTACTCTAGGGCTTTTCAGTCGCTGCTCTGTTGCTGTTGAGTCAGCGGTGGGAACCCTTGGCAAACACGCATTACTCTCGAAGTCAGCAGAGTCTTTTCTGTGTTTTCGCCCGCCTCTCTTAGTGTGTCCCTGCACACAGTGGCATGATGTGGGAACTGACCGGGCAGCTGGACGCTGGCCAGGACTCTTGTGTTTGCCCAGTCGTCCCAGAGACCCTCGGAGCTGCCTTTCTAACCCCTATGAGAGTGGAGGGGAGGGTGGCGGTGGTGATGGGGGAGGAGAACTGCAGGGACCAAAAATGGCCACAGGGTTCACACACACACTCCGCTGGGAATTCTAATTACACATGAAGAAGGTCTCCAGGGTTGGATGTTACGGGATGAAATGGTGGCCAGAGGTTTTCGCTGTGCGTCAGCGTTTCTCATCTGGCCGTGTGGGAAACAGACAGGGTTAGGCCCCTTTCTCTCTCTCTCTCTCTCTCTCTCTCTCTCTCTCTCTCTCTCTCTCTCTCTCTCTCTCTCTTTTCTCTCTCTCTCTCTCTCTCTCTCTCTCACCATCACCCTGCAGCCTCAGTGAGTGTCGTCCATCACTGCACAGTTCACACCTGTTCCCTCTTGCGTGTCCGTGTTACATGCATTATAGAGGTCTATTTTAGACAGACGTGGGGTCGGGAATGTGGAGGTCTATGAGTCTCACACCAGTGTAGCCGTTTGGGGTGGGGGTGAGTGTGTGAAGGTTGAGTGTGAGTTTGCATGAACACAGGAGTGTGTGTGTGTGTGTGTGTGTGTGTGTGTGTGTGTGTGTGTGTGTGTGTGTGTGTGTGTGCATGTGCGCATGAGTATGTGTTTTTATGCATGCACTGCACACACATGATTTGTAGTATGCGAGTGTGACATACCATAACTGTGCGTAGCTCTAGTTTTATGAGGTATGTCAATAGGTGTGTGTGTGTAAGTTTGTATCGTGTACCTTCAGCATGTGTATGTTACGAGTGTACTGTATGCGTTTATGCATGTATGTATATGTATGTCTATGAATGGGCGTATGCTGGGGTGTTTTTCTTTTTTTGGGGGGGCGTGCATATGTGTACCTCCTATGCTGACGTTAGCACTTGCCTGATTAACGGTCTGGCTTGCACACTTCCCCTCCCCCCAGAGACCCCAGCGATTTGATATCTCTGAGTATTCGAGGTTATGCCCTCTGTTCCACTCCCAGCTCTTCTGACCCTCCAAGACATTCCTCTGACTGATCCCTCACTACTGGACACCCGCTGTCTCTCCCAACACACCCCAGAACATCATCTTTCATCTTTGTCACGTCTTTCACAACAGCTTTGTTGCGATATGATCTTTCATGAGTGAGACCACCTGATTTTTTTTTTTTTTTTTTTTACTGCAGTAATACAGCGTGATTTAAAGCGTCTGTAACCTTGAGGCAGTAGGTGAGGAGAGGAGTAGAGGAGAGGAGAGGAGAGTGATGGTCATGTGTCTCTCTGCCAGGCCTGCCTGCAGATAGCGTTGGGGAGACGTGTGCTCTGAGCACAGAGCAGGGGGAGGAGAGATGCCATGGATGCTTCTGAATTGTTTTATGCATAGCTGGAATCCACAAACAGGGGGAGTGTGTTCTCTCTCAGTGTTCCTCCCTCCCTCCCTCTCTCTCTCTCGGGCTACTCCCATCTCTCTCTCTTTCTCTTCATCTCTATCTCTCTCTCTCCTCTCTCTCCATTCCTCTCGTTTGACTGCTTTGGCAGAGGCTGGTGTAGAGAGAACCTGTGCTGCTTTCTGTCTCTCTTTCCTTTTTCCCCTACCAGGCGAGCCTGATGCATACCAGAGCTGTACCATTTTATAAGGCTCAGTCCAGTCAAGTCCCTGCCAGCTCTGCCTTTCTTATGGTAATGCAGACAGGCCCTTAGTGGCGGCTTAGCACACGACTTCCACTGACCCACATAGCAGTGCCCTGACTAGAAAACTATGCCCCCCCTCCCTTCCCTCCCCTCCCCCTTATAAACTAACACAGAAGTGTTTTACAGCGGCCTGTGTCTTTTAACAGCCGTTGTGATATACAGTCCTGCCTGCCTACGGCATACAGTTGCCTGGCTGGTGTGTACACATTTAGCAGGGTGAGTGGTGGCACGAAGTCACCCGGAACAATGGCTCTGAAGCTGGCACGGGCTGAAAGCCTCATGTGCTAAAAGCGGGGGCATGCGGCGGATCGCAAGACTTTTGTGGAGAGAGCCTTGCTGGTGCAACCTGAATAATTAATGCAAGTGATTCAGAGATATGACGCATTTAGAAGTCACAGAGAGAGAGAGAATGAAAGATCTTGCGTATGCCTCCTCTTTTTTATTCTATTTTATACTTCTCTCTGACTCTCTCTCTCTCTCTCCAACTCTATTTTTTTTCTCTATCTTAAGAGAAGTATCGAGAGAGAGAGAGAAAGAAAGAAAGTGAAGCTGACATGTCAGCCCCTGCATGTTGGCTGGTGTTTTGTATGAGCGGGCAGGAGCTGCAGATGACTGGCTGGCCTCTCGTCCGTCTGGCAGCTCTCCACTGCGGTGCGGGCCCGGCCTCACAGACCCTCACTGATAGCAGCCCTCGGCCCCAGCTGGCCCATTAGACATCTGCCCAGACAAGGCGGCTTTTTTGCATTCAGGGCACTCGCTGTTGCTGTGGCTGCGGCCACTGTGGACACCACTGGTGTTGCTGTTGTTCTATTCACAGGGTTTTTTTTTCACGACTTGCGATGTTTTGTGTGCATTCACAGCGAGTGTTTGACCTGTGGCTGGGGAATTCTCTGCAGGCTGAGCGCCGGGAAGGACCCCGGGGTCACGCTGATTGAGGCTTGCGCGACAGCGAGGCCAATTTTTGACTGGTTTCAATCAAACACAATTACCCTCTCGCAATTAACTGACAATTAGGGGCAAAATGGGACCCTCCTAATTGCTTTTGCTTCACATAGCATGCACTGTAAATTCATGGCATTTCCACAGTCTTTTCAAACATGAAAATGATCCCTGCCATTGTTCCTGCCACAACACTCAGACAAAAATGCCTCCGGTGCTTTAAAGAGCAATAGTTGATAAGCTACTATTCAAATGCTCGAGATCAAAGAAGCTTCTGCAGAGTCGTATTTCAGAGTGTGTCTGAGATGTTTCTTTTGTGTGCTTGTAAGCACAGATATTTTGCTATCTTTTATTCTCTAAGGTAGAGGATGTGCTGTATGCTGTGGCCTTGTTTTAGTGTACTGTATAAGACAAAATAAACCTCCTGTCACCCGTTTTGTGACCTTACGCAGAAATAAGCTAAGGGGATTAGCCTATAAATGACTGATAAGAAACCAGGTCATTATGGCTATAGCCAGCATTATCTCAACTGCATATCGGATATTTACGCTAGGAATATAAAAAATAGTGATCAGGGTTACTATGATAAATGCATTTAAGCCTTCAGGCATCAACCACTCATTGTCCCGGAGGATCACTTTCCGATCGTCTTGTGGGTTTGGCATGATGTTGCCTAATGGGCTGCGTCCTTGCCTTTCTCTCCCTGGTCGTGCAGGCACAGGTTGCAAAAGTGGGTGAAAGAAGAGCTTAGTGAAAAAAAGTGCTGGCGATGTGGGCTTCTGCGCTCACGCTCCCACACCTCACTTCACTCCCATCGTTCCATGACATCAGATCTCTGCCCTCATGAAGCAACATCCCATTGGCCCGGGGCGCAGTTGGGACCTATCGGGCGCGGACGGTTGGATCTCGACGTGAAGATAACCCGCAGCACTGCCAAGCTGATGATATCTCAGGGATCTTTAGGACTTCAAGGGTTCTTTTGAGCTCCTTATCTGCCCCAGGCTAGTAAACAACATGTCAGGCTGGCCAGGTGTTAAGAGCTCAGTGTGTCTGTGCTGCTGGCCACTAGCACATTTATAATATTTCAAAAGAAGTTTCATCAATGAACTCAGTGGTGTATATTCCCTTTTTTTGGATGTACTGAGCTTCTGTCAACAGTATATTTCACACACCAGGAATACTGCTGTGCAGTTAGGCTGTGTGTGTGTGTGTGTGTGTGTGTGTGACAGAGTTTAACCGGAGGCTGGCCTACATACACCTGCAGCCAAGAAGCTGGCATTGAATGGCATTCAGAGCTGGCATTCAATACTGCACAAATCCCCCTATGAAGCCTGGTTAAATAGAGCAGTCAGTCAGTCAGTCATTAAGTTAAGCCACCTTAAAGGATCAATCTGAGCGCTTCCTCTGCAGAGTGGTATTCACAAGACTGCAGGAAAGAAGTAGAAAACCAGGAACAGTAGAGCACCAGGATCATGGCATGTAGTATCTCAGTAAGATATTCTGATTAGCACACTCCATTTCTGCCTGAAAAGAAAATTCCATAGTGCAAGAGAAACTCTACAACTCTGTGTGTGCCATGGTCTTTATGGTGCCCTTCTCTTGTTTGGTGAAAAAAGAACTGGTCAAGTTGAGTTAAACAACTAGACCGTTTTTGATTAATGGTGTCCATCTTGGCTTGATGGATGATTGACCAGACGGGCCAATGGGGTCAACATTTGTTGTCTGAACTGACGGGCACCGCTGGGAGGAATTCACCCAAAATATCTGAGACGCAAAGGATTTCCAAGGATCATAGGCATGGCTGAGATGCCGCTGTCTTGACGACTCCAGTGACCGTGGGCCCAGGAATGACCAGCATTCTTTTTAGTCCCCTCATGGGAGGTCACCCAGCAAAGAGCCTCTGTGTGTGTGTGTAACTGTGTGTGAGTGAGTGTGTGTTAGGGGCGGTGTCAGAGAGTATGGGTGTTAGTGTTCCCAGTCTGGTGTGATAATTACCACACACATCTCAGAATATGTCATTTGTGTGTGTGTGTGTGTGTGTGTGTGTGTGTGTGTGTGTGTGTCTGTGTGTGTGTCTGTGTGTGTGTGGAGAGAACAGGAGAGGAAAGGAGAAAGATAGATAGAGAGAGAGAGTGTGTGTGTGTGTGTTTGCATGTTTGTCTCGGACATGCATTAGAGAAGCATATAAATCAGCAAATACTGTGAGATGGTCAATACATTTAAAATAAGCAATGCCCCCCTTTTGCATAGTCAGTTGGAACTGTTTTTTGGCAGTTTTTTTTTTGTGAAAAAAAAATCTGAGATTCAATCTGTGCACTGTAATGGGTATTTTGAATTGTACCCGAAACAGCTTAGAGAGCATTTCTTTGCATCTGCTGCTAAAAGAGAGGGTTCTTATCATTCACTGCTCAGACTGACTTACTGCTGTGGCAGAGAAGTCGCTCCAACTGTAACGCCCCGTTTTCTAAAGCTCAGCTTCTCCAGATTACTCTGAATTTACATGACATTGCATACAGCTGGCATCCAGGAAACAGCTGGGATGTTTGTGTCTCTTGATTTTTGACTTTGACTCACAAAAGTTACGATCGGACTAGAAATTGCATGTCACTGATTATGTTTTCTGTGTGGACTTGTGGTCCACAGTGCACTCAGATTACTTCTGAGTAAACAGCTTGAAGCGCCAGCCATTATTGATCACACTTTATTGATTTGAGGAGAAATTTCCAGCAGTGGTTGAAACAACCACAACCCCCACTCCCCCCACCCCCACTGAAACCTAATTCAGGGAGGATTGTTTGTTCATTCGACACAGAGGTCAAATTTAGCCTTTGAGACAAAGCATGTGAGTGATAAGATGCGCCAATGTCGGCTAGAACATGCCGCAAGCGCCTGATTGTCTCGTCTCCACCCTCACCAAAAGCAACCTTTCTGCACACATGGCTTGCAGTCTTGCTTCATAGCTGATTTGTAGCTCATCTGGAGCAAGGATTCTTGAACAGATGTGAAAATGGATGCACAGATAGCCTGGTCCTCCCCAAACAGCATCCAGACCCTCTGCATTATTAGCTATTGCCCGGGAAGTAGTATTTCATTTAGATTATTCCCCAGATCAGTGACATCATAAGCTACCCACACCATCTCAATGCAATGTCTATTGATTTGTTTGCATATGTTTAGCTTGTGTGTGTTTCTATACAGCATGCAGCCTGAGGCGGATTTACTGGAGACAGCAGAGAGCAGCATAGGCAGACATGCTTTTTTTTTCTTCTTCTTCTGGGGTGAGCTGAGCACAGCGAGTTGATGGACAGAGCTGTGGAATGGGGCTGCGGGACTGTGGGATGCGCTCGATGATAGACATTAGCGGGCACAGAGGCGTGGACCTGCGGCAGTGACGGATGCGGCCTGGAGGTGATGAGCTCTCCCTGGCTCCTCACGCCAGCCGGTCTGCATGCCCGCCCGGCCGGCCGGCTGGCCGGCCTCTCTCTGCAGAAGCATGAAACCGGAGCGAGGAAAAGCAGAGTGGAGAAGCAGGGTCGCTATAGCGCTGTAAGCGCCTGCCATCGAGAGACAGACATCCATCAGTGAGGAGGCCAAGAGGGGAGAAGAGGAGGAGGAGATGTCCCTCAGCGGCCCCCGGAGTGAAGGAAGGGATATTGATGGTCCTGAGGAGGGGAACAGGCGTGCCACTGGCCCTGTCACAGGGCAGCGCTCTATAGGCTTTGGTCCAGTGATGAATGGCTCTTGCAGGCCTGCCCGCACACTAAGTGGCTACCTTGGCCGCTGTGTCCGTCCTCAGGAATGCAGAGCCTGTCCCTCCTCCCTCTGTGGACTTCAACGCCAAACAGTCACTCGTCTTTGTTTATGGCCATCGGAGAATGCACACCGTGTCTAATTAAGTTGAGACCGAGTGGGAGAGGGAGAGAGAAAGGGAGATGCATTCCGACTAGGTAAAGAGTCATGACGTGAAACGAGAGCTATTGTTTGTGTGATGCGTGAGCACTGGTGGTGTGACCAAGGGACTGAAATCTCAGTACGTCAATACTGATTATGTGCAGAAGCTGGGTGAAAGGAGGCCTCAGCCATTCTTAAGACACAGATCAAGAATTCAATACAGGGAGTGGACCGAAGTCGATATGTTGAAAAAACAAGTCTAACCTTTTTCCATGTGCTGCCAATGACTTCACACGCCTTTCTTGTGGAAAATCTGACCTAACAATGTATAGATATTAGGCACGTTGACCTGACCTTTTTTTGGAAGCCAAACTCTGTCATTTTCCCTCCCAACAAAGAGTCCATCCATTACCACACTGTCAGCAACTTTGGCATAACAGGAACCAGGAGTGAACTCAGATTCCCAGACCATACTTGCCTTATCAGCACTTAGGGTATCAGGGCCAAATATTGCCCTAACAGTAAATACATAAAGCAAGATGGCAAGATAATCCTAACAATTGGAAACATTTAGCACAGGAGTGAGCGAGCGAGCGGGTGGAGAAACAGTCCATGACCTAGTTTTTCAGCCGTGGCTACTTTTCCAGCGCTTCACCTGTGTGCTATGCAATAATGTCCCGATCGCTCGCCGACGGAGCTGAGACTAATTTCTTCAGCAGGCTTCAAGAGGGGGGGGGCAGAGGAAATCTGTGGAATTTGCACAGAAGCACATTTCAGTGTCTGCTTTGAAAAGCTCGCAGACGCCTTCAAAGAGATCGTTGAGCTCCGAGCAGCTGAGTTTATTTATTTTATTTTTAAATGTGGAGGATTGGGAGCGATGATTATCCATTATTATTGAAAAAAAAATCCTCGGAGCACTGACTTCACTGGAAGGCCAACTGTTCCAGAGAAGCCAGAGAAGCACTGCTGGGAAACTCAACAGAGCTGTTTAGATGACACTGTGGCACTCTGTGTATCTTACAGACAAACAGTAACAATCTGTTCTTACCTACGGAACAAGAACAGTCAAACAGTCACAGTTGAAATATAACACAGTTTGGAAGGCTGGATGGTTTTGAACCTCGGGCTTGATTAAGTCAGCCGTACTCACACTGATAGCTCCCAGCCTCAGATAAAGATTGGTGCTGGAACAGATCTATCTCAGATCTGGCACCAATTTGAGCCAGATCTGATCCCAACTAGTTCCAGTGTGTTTTGCTGACGTTTTATTTCAAGCAGTGGTTGTGTCTATAACCACACACAGATTTCCTTTAAAGGACAAATCCAGTTGAAGAATAACCAAGGGTCTATTTTTAGATGATAGTGAGTGTAAACCTTTGTTAAAAACAATGCTAACATGTGCAGGTTTTAGTGAGACCGGAATATGCTTTTACAACTAAAAAGCATATAGCATAGCCTTTGTGGGCAGCTTCACTACCTCAACATTAAGTTGGTTCCCAATGAAGGTTTACACTTGTTATAATCCAAAAATAGACTCTAGGTTGTTCTTAGACCGGAGTTGTGCTTTCTAATGATGAAGATAGATTCCCCGACTGCCATGATGAAAGTTTGTGTCTTCTCCAGTAGTTCATGTGATGAGCACACAGTGGAGAGAGGAAGCTGGTGGGGCGTAGTGATCCCGCAGTCTGAGCGTCCGACTCCTGTGCTGAGTGCCCCAGCTCATTAACACACATGAGCCCTCATTCACCATCGCACCGGCACGGAAGCAGAGGAAGAGGGGGGAAAGCGCTGCACCAAGGGCAAGTCAGTATTAGAGTGTGAAGGGCTGGCCCTACGTCCTTCCCCTCCAATCAACCCCCTCCCCACACCACCACCACCACAGTCCCACTGTGCACTTATCTCGAGTCCCAGAGCTGCGTTTAAAGAGCGTCTCACATGGTAATTGCTCCAACAGTTTCTGGAGCAGCTCGGAGTGCTTTGCGTGGCAGGGAGTGCTTTATACCCCCTCCTCTCGCTCTGCCTCTTCTAGAGGAAAGCCTCGACTACAGAAACAGCTGCCGATGACAGACAGAGCTTTAACAGAGATAAGGGTCGAAGTCCGATGTGGCCTGTTGTTTTATCAACATGTTTGATTTGTTGGTGCAAGAACACTGGCTGACCAATATGATTTACTAGTAACCCTGAGGTTTTGTGGCTTGCTCATATTTTTGGGTACATCCAGTGCGATGGGTACCATGAGCATACAGTAGTCACACCATTAATCAAGAGTGTTAAATAAGAGAAGGCTAGCTGTTTGTTATTCCTTCCTATAACTGGTTGGATTAGGTGGATACCAGAGCCAGAATATGATACTTACTGTTTACAAAGTCGATTTTCCTGTTTGGAAAGTGTAAGCGCACCGAATCTCCACTCACTGAGATAAATATTCCACAAGTTCAGCTGAGATTTAAATGAGATGACCACTTAATAAGGAGCATAAAATGCATTCCTCTCTTTGAGTTTGGTTGTGCAAACAGATTGCATTTGCAATGCAGTAAACAGCGTAATTGTATTCTATTCACACTGTATATCAAAGCAAATGTCAGCATGCATTATTTACTTGGGCAATTACTTGCGGAGGGTCTTTTATGTCAGCTGCCTCTTCAGGGGTATTGGATGAGGGGTTGGGGAGATGGTGGTGGTGAGCAAATCATACAATATTTAGAAAACAAACATAGTGTTCCTTGAATTACAATAGAGGAATTTTACAGGGAGGGAATGCGGAGGTCTCAGGGAAGCAGTGGGAGATGTAGCAGGCATATTAATGGGCTACTGTAAATGTGTTTGCAGCATCATAGGCACTGTTGTGTTACACACTGTCTTGAATGCCAAACTCTCCAGAGAGTCCTGACATTTTCTGATTGCCCCCCCCCCAAATAAATTAGTAGATAAATAAATGGGGAGGAATTGGGGAGGGGGGGGGGTGAGGTAGTGACGCTGCCCGCCCTCCAACCTAGTGTTCAGTGGTGGCTGCATATTTTCATCCATAGTGCTCTGTTCTCAACATGATTATTGGAGATCGAACCATGAGCAAAGCTATTGTGACACACTTGATATTAAATATCAATAGGCTCCAGATGCTAGATGACTAGCTTAAGGGTGCAAATTGACACTACACTGTTTATGCCACTGGTTGTGACATAGACAGACAGAGGGAGAGAATAATGAAAAAAAAGAGAGTCTCTGTTTAGGCTTTTGTGTATTAAAAATTCAACAGGCTTTCCCTGGTGACTCCGTGGAAGAGGTCATGGGTGCTAACCGAATCGAGGCACCCCGCGCCCCCACTCTCTCTGCTACCTCGTTCTTTTGCTCACAGCTCTTTTACTCAGCATATCTACATTGGCTGTGTTATTAAGTTTTATTCATGACAACACACGAAAGGGTTTTAATCCAAGTTAAGACCTTGGCTGATGTGTTTTGACAGGGCAGACTTTGCCAGGAAAAAAGGCTGGGGTAAGCTACCAAGGGGAGAGAAAGCAGCATTGCCAATTCTCCTTTTCCTCTGCCCCCCTTCCTCTCTCTCTCTCCTTCTCTCCTTCTCTCTCTCTCTCTGTCTCTCTCTCTCTCTCTCTCTCTCTCTCTCTCTCTGTCTCTCTCTCTCTCTCTCTCTCTGTCTTTGCGCACCAGGCCATAACACACCAGCCTGAGAGGGTCCAAAGAAACAGTGCCACCAGAGCTCTGTAGCTCGGCCTTGCATGATTGATCATGCCTTCATGTTGTTTTCGCACCTCTGCTTGACCGTGCCCATTTACCGTAACCAAATAGATAATGTCTGCAACTTCCTCTCACGCCCTTCTTTTTATGGTTCCATCAAATGTGATGAATGCATTTCGAAACTGTGCAAACTCTGAAAGAAAGTACAGAGATTGATGGGGAAACCCCAGAGTATTTGCTCCGATAACACATCCCAGCTTTGTTTCTGTCCTTGTAGTAGCTGCCTTTCGATCAGACGTGGAGAAACTAGATGAATAAGAGCTACTCCGGTAGATAAGTAACTCTTTATCACATGCCTCTGCCCTTCTGCCCACTGACTCACCGTGCCACTGACGAGTCACTGACACCCCTCTCCACCCCGGCAACCCCACCCCCCACCTCAAACCCTTCCTCAAGTGGATCGAGGTCCTCGCTAACCTTTCCGTCTGCGGAACAAATCTGTTATTGCTCTCAGCCACGTTGAAGAGCTGCTCTCCTCTTCACCCTCCTCTCCCTCTGCTGATGGCGATAGCACGGCACAGATGCTCCGACTGGTCCGCCACTCCGCTACATTTCATCGGCTGTCTCCACATCTGTGATGGAAATTCGCTCGGAGTGCAGGGGTGGGGGTGGGGGGAGGGGGGGGGGGGGACTCTGGGTTGAACTGGCGAAGGGGGGTTATAAGAAGACGGATATTGTGGGGATATTGCCAATATTTGCACTTCTGACAGCAGTTCTGGTTTTAGGTAATTGGGATTAAAAAAGGAGGAGGTGATGAAACATCTCCGTCCAGTTTCATGGCCATATATTACATTAATCTATCATGACTCTCTCCGACACGCTTTTGTGAGCTCCGCTGGAACGGCTCTTTTTTCCCCTCTCTCTCTCTCTCTCTCTCTCTCTCTCACTCTGCTCCTTTCTTTTGAATTCCTCCTTGTGACTGGAGGTGCCAGCGACTGAAACCAAATGTACCCACACGTGAAACAGATAAGAGGGGAAATTTGAAGATCCATTTTTATATAGCCACAACTACTGGGTTCAAAATGCCTTCCATCTTGATCCAGCATTTTAATAACATTTTAATTAGGCAATTAAACGTCTTTGAAAATAGCATATGGTTATAATTACACCGAGGCAGATCACCCAGGAAGGAATCGTCCATTAATTACTCAAAGCTGGGCCCGGGGATGAGGAGAGACTTGGAATGGCAGCGGTGAGGATCGAGGGAGCTTTGTCCTCCCCATGTCGGTCACCTTTTCATAGTTTCCATTCAAATCTGGGACGCCAGGCCCAGACCATATGAACAGGGCTGTATCGGTTAGAGAAGGAGGAATGAATGTTGTGAAATACGTGACTGTGTCACTACTCATGACTGCTGGTTTGAAAGAGACGGAACAATCTGAGTTCTTGTTGAAACTGGAGTGGACTAGGTGCTTATCATACCTTGTTGTCAAACCTGGACATGCACAAATGGCTTTGTCACTAGTCACCGTGACTTAATACTGGTACCTCAGTCGGGAAGCCATTCCACGTTTCTTACTCACGAGCTGTATCTTTAGATCTGTGCAGCTTTCTGTGACAAAATAACCCCCTGCTTGCCACCCTGTATGTGGATGGCAGTGAATCACCTTCTCTCTCTTCACATGCGGGGTGCGCTCTTTCACTTTGACACGGATGACACAGCCACACTGTTACACATCTGCTTCCTGCACCCCCCCCCCCCACACACACACACACACTGATACAAACACAATCCCACACCCACCCACATAAATCCACATATCGTTCAGGCACACACCCACACACACACACACACACACACACACACATCCTTGCACTGTAGTTATACACACTCACTCACACATACTGTAGACATCTGAGCTGAGTGTATCAGCATGTAGAAGCAGAGGGAGAGGGGGAGGGGGAGGGGAGGGGAGGGGGGGGGGGGGGATCAGGGCCAGGGGTGGCGGTGTGTTTGGGGAGGGGGGAGGTGGTGAAAGGCCACATCTGTGAATGTGTGTGTGTAAGACCCCCAGGTGACTCAGCGCAGGTGTCCCAGTGTCTGTGTTTACAGGTGTGTTCTCAGATGAGGCCGAAGCCAGCAAGGTGTTATTTATCACTCATTAAGACACAATTTCAGCCCGAAATACAAAGAGAGGTTTGATCTTGATCTGAACAAACACACACACTCTCTCTCTCTCTCTCACACACACACACACACACACACACACACACACACACACACACACACACACACACACACACTATTCCATCTCAGATGACAAACTCGATATTCAGGACACCTGTTGCTGTAGTAAGGCCAATGCTATATTTATGAGAGACAGGAAATGATCCGCCTCACTACTCATCCACTGTAGTATGCCCATGATATAATCAAGCTAATATGACTCAGTTTGTAGCATGCGTATAGTTTTGCAGCATTTTAAAGAATTTGATCAAATTATCTCTTGAAATATTTTGCAATTGTGGTCTGATGCAATATAGTGCAAAAATAAAAGTTATTGAGAGGTGTTCTGTGACGTTAAGTCTATTGTCATATCAGGCTTGTGTAAATGTGCTTTGCAGCCTCTTTTGGTCCGTCCATGGCTGTCCTGTTGTATTTATATCTTTCTCCCTGTGAATGATGCATTGGCTATAGTGTTGTGTGTAGAGCGCTACCCTGACCTGTCAGGTTGGAGAATGCAGAAAGAGTGTTGTGCTAGATCACTGTGATTCATGGCCAATCGCCTGAACCTCTTAGGCCCCCAGCTGCCCATGTCCAGCAAGAGCAAACCCTTGACACAGACCAATCACAGAAAGACTCTCAAATTAGCTGACCTGATGATCGATTATTTGGAAGTCTTACCAATGTCATGAGAGGCCAGTGATATTTACATGTTTAGTTCACAAAATTATAATAAACTTACCTTGGGGTATAGACTGCAGCTGCAGTATATTGCCATGAGAACTTTGAATTAAATGTAAAATATATAAAATATTTAAACTATTTAAAGTGACATTTCTGCAGTACTCTGATTTCTAAGTACTCTGTGTATCTGCTTCTCTGATCAGCCAAGATTCCTTTACATTTCGTGGAATTCATCTTAATACCCCTTAATACGTAATAGAGGGGAAAAAATCTGAGGGATTACGTAACGTTGACCAAGGTTAACTCCAGTGTATTCTGTTACGTATTTGCATTCATCCAGATGAAAGGGGACAAGTTCAATTTAAATTATGAATGTGCTAATGTCACTGTTTGTTTACTCTATAGCACAGGGGACGTGCAGCACCCTGTGTTGCGCAATCCGTCAGCGCACACTTGAGAAGTGGAGTAGTGAGGACAATATGATGATTCATGGCATAGACATTAATCCGCCTGTAGAAAAAGGTGCAGCACACTGAATCACATGTAAATCTCTGCGTTGACAGAGAGCGAGAAAGAGGGAGAGAGGGGCCTCACCGTCTCCTCCCAGCCGTCACTAAGTCACGCACGGCGTAACTCTTCGCGTGCCCCAACAAAAGTTTGTCCAGATGCATTATGGGGTGGCTTCACTCTCTGTTCTGTTGGATTAATGAGGCTGTGTTCCCTGCCTGGTCAGCTGGGAAGCGACTCCAATTTGCTGCTCGCGGAGGCTAATGATGGCTGTGCAGGCCCCGTCTGCTAGTGTGGCTGGCTCTGTCTGTGGCTCTGACCGTGGCATGGCCCATTCCACGCCGAGCATATGGAGCGGTTGGAGGGGAGGAACGACCTTGTGAGTAGAGAAGTCTGGGTTGTAGGCATAATGCTGTTGTGTGATGTTTAGGCTCAGAGAGCTTGACTTTCATATGCACCATGTTATATTGAAACTCAGAAAATATCTAGCTGTCTGGAGCTGTTCCCCCACGTAGCTTACTTCAGCTTCAGCCAGATGAGTAAAAGCACAACCTGCAAAGCCAGTGTAAAACAAAACAGCACATCTGAGTTGCAGTAAGGTAGGCTACTCACAGCCTTCTGATTCAGCTAATATTATTTTTTTTTCAGAACAGGCAGGTTTGTTAGCGTAACACCCAACCAACCAAAGGGCTTTCATATCTTTAATTCTTACATAAACATGGGCAAGTCATGTAAGGGGTTATGTTATGTCAAAGGTGACGTCAGCCCAATCTGCCTCCGAGATCTCCAAAGGTCTCCTGTGGGCTCGTCTCTGGGGTCAGGGGAGATGACTTCTGCTGATGTCACCAGGAGAGGAGGAGGTGGCAAGGAAGATGAGGAGGGTGAGAGGAGGAGGCCGTCATCTCTGGGAGTGCTGT